>NW_026600694.1:0-147929 GCF_029448725.1 Salvelinus fontinalis | reverse complement strand
GTTACTATCATCCTGATTAAACAGTACTGAAATAAAATTAACTTACAGAGTGCATCAAACATGATTTAGAGCTTGTTTATGGAAAAGTGTTTATTTCTGTATTTCAACATGATTTGGAGCTTGTATTTGAAAAGTGCTTATTTCTGTATTTCAACATGATTTGGAGCTTGTTTTTGAAAAGTGTTTTTTCTGTATTTCAACAAGATTTGGAGCTTGTTTTCGAAAAGTGTTTTTTCTGTATTTCAACATGATTTAGAGCTTGTTTTTGGAAAAGTGTTTATTTCTGTATTTCAACATGATTTGGAGCTTGTATTTGAAAAGTGCTTATTTCTGTATTTCAACATGATTTGGAGCTTGTTTTTGAAAAGTGTTTTTTCTGTATTTCAACAAGATTTGGAGCTTGTTTTTGAAAAGTGTTTATTTCTGTTTTTCAACATGATTTAGAGCTTGTTTATGGAAAAGTGTTTATTTCTGTATTTCAACATGATTTGGAGCTTGTATTTGAAAAGTGCTTATTTCTGTATTTCAACATGATTTGGAGCTTGTTTATGGAAAAGTGTTTATTTCTGTATTTCAACATGATTTGGAGCTTGTATTTGAAAAGTGCTTATTTCTGTATTTCAACATGATTTGGAGCTTGTTTTTGAAAAGTGTTTTTTCTGTATTTCAACAAGATTTGGAGCTTGTTTTCGAAAAGTGTTTTTTCTGTATTTCAACATGATTTAGAGCTTGTTTTTGGAAAAGTGTTTATTTCTGTATTCCAATGTTGCAACTTGCTGAAAACCGTCCACAGTGTTCCTATCATCCTGATTAAACAGTACTGAAATAAAATTAACTTACAGAGTGCATCAAACATGATTTAGAGCTTGTTTATGGAAAAGTGTTTATTTCTGTATTTCAACATGATTTGGAGCTTGTTTTTGAAAAGTGCTTATTTCTGTATTTCAACATGATTTGGAGCTTGTTTTTGAAAAGTGTTTTTTCTGTATTTCAACATGATTTAGAGCTTGTTTTTGGAAAAGTGTTTATTTCTGTATTTCAATGTTGCAACTTGCTGAAAACTGTCCACAGTGTTCCTATCATCCTGATTAAACAGTACTGAAATAAAATTAACTTACAGAGTGCATCAAACATGATTTAGAGCTTGTTTATGGAAAAGTGTTTATTTCTGTATTTCAACATGATTTGGAGCTTGTTTTTGGAAAAGTGTTAATTTCTGTATTTCAATGTTGCAACTTGCTGAAAACTGTCCACAGTGTTCCTAACATCCTGATTAAACAGAACTGAAAAAAAATTAACTTCCAGAGTGCATCAAACATGATTTAGAGCTTGTTTATGGAAAAGTGTTTATTTCTGTATTTCAACATGATTTGGAGCTTGTTTTTGGAAAAGTGTTTATTTCTGTATTTCAATGTTGCAACTTGCTGAAAACTGTCCACAGTGTTCCTAACATCCTGATTAAACATTACTGAAAAAAAATTAACTTCCAGAGTGCATCAAACATGATTTAGAGCTTGTTTATGGAAAAGTGTTTATTTCTGTATTTCAACATGATTTGGAGCTTGTTTTTGGAAAAGTGTTAATTTCTGTATTTCAATGTTGCAACTTGCTGAAAACTGTCCACAGTGTTCCTAACATCCTGATTAAACAGTACTGAAAAAAAATTAACTTCCAGAGTGCATCAAACATGATTTAGAGCTTGTTTATGGAAAAGTGTCAATTTCTGTATTTCAACATGATTTGGAGCTTGTTTTTGGAAAAGTGTTAATTTCTGTATTTCAATGTTGCAACTTGCTGAAAACTGTCCACAGTGTTCCTAACATCCTGATTAAACAGAACTGAAAAAAAATTAACTTCCAGAGTGCATCAAACATGATTTAGAGCTTGTTTATGGAAAAGTTTTTATTTCTGTATTTCAACATGATTTGGAGCTTGTTTTTGGAAAAGTGTTTATTTCTGTATTTCAATGTTGCAACTTGCTGAAAACTGTCCACAGTGTTCCTAACATCCTGATTAAACATTACTGAAAAAAAATTAACTTCCAGAGTGCATCAAACATGATTTAGAGCTTGTTTATGGAAAAGTGTTAATTTCTGTATTTCAACATGATTTAGAGCTTGTTTTTGGAAAAGTGTTTATTTCTGTATTTCAACATGATTTAGAGCTTGTTTTTGGAAAAGTGTTTATTTCTGTATTTCAATGTTGCAACTTGCTGAAAACTGTCCACAGTGTTCCTAACATCCTGATTAAACAGTACTGAAAAAAAATTAACTTCCAGAGTGCATCAAACATGATTTAGAGCTTGTTTATGGAAAAGTGTCAATTTCTGTATTTCAACATGATTTGGAGCTTGTATTTGGAAAAGTGTTTATTTCTGTATTTCAATGTTGCAACTTGCTGAAAACTGTCCACAGTGTTCCTAACATCCTGATTAAACGGTACTGAAAAAAAATAACTTCCAGAGTGCATCAAACATGATTTAGAGCTTGTTTATGGAAAAGTGTCAATTTCTGTATTTCAACATGATTTGGAGCTTGTTTTTGGAAAAGTGTTAATTTCTGTATTTCAATGTTGCAACTTGCTGAAAACTGTCCACAGTGTTCCTAACATCCTGATTAAACAGTACTGAAAAAAAATTAACTTCCAGAGTGCATCAAACATGATTTAGAGCTTGTTTATGGAAAAGTGTCAATTTCTGTATTTCAACATGATTTGGAGCTTGTTTTTGGAAAAGTGTTAATTTCTGTTTTTCAACATGATTTAGAGCTTGTTTTTGGAAAAGTGTTTATTTCTGTATTCCAATGTTGCAACTTGCTGAAAACCGTCCACAGTGTTACTATCATCCTGATTAAACAGTACTGAAAAAAAATTAACTTACAGAGTGCATCAAACATGATTTAGAGCTTGTTTATGGAAAAGTGTTTATTTCTGTATTTCAACATGATTTGGAGCTTGTATTTGAAAAGTGCTTATTTCTGTATTTCAACATGATTTGGAGCTTGTTTTCGAAAAGTGTTTTTTCTGTATTTCAACATGATTTAGAGCTTGTTTTTGGAAAAGTGTTTATTTCTGTATTCCAATGTTGCAACTTGCTGAAAACCGTCCACAGTGTTCCTATCATCCTGATTAAACAGTACTGAAATAAAATTAACTTACAGAGTGCATCAAACATGATTTAGAGCTTGTTTATGGAAAAGTGTTTATTTCTGTATTTCAACATGATTTGGAGCTTGTATTTGAAAAGTGCTTATTTCTGTATTTCAACATGATTTGGAGCTTGTTTTTGAAAAGTGTTTTTTCTGTATTACAACATGATTTAGAGCTTGTTTATGGAAAAGTGTTTATTTCTGTATTTCAACATGATTTGGAGCTTGTATTTGAAAAGTGCTTATTTCTGTATTTCAACATGATTTGGAGCTTGTTTTTGAAAAGTGTTTTTTCTGTATTTCAACAAGATTTAGAGCTTGTTTTTGGAAAAGTGTTTATTTCTGTATTTCAATGTTGCAACTTGCTGAAAACTGTCCATCGTGTTCCTATCATCCTGATTAAACAGTACTGAAATAAAATTAACTTACAGAGAGCATCAAACATGATTTAGAGCTTGTTTATGGAAAAGTGTTTATTTCTGTATTTCAACATGATTTGGAGCTTGTATTTGAAAAGTGCTTATTTCTGTATTTCAACATGATTTGGAGCTTGTTTTTGAAAAGTGTTTTTTCTGTATTTCAACATGATTTAGAGCTTGTTTTTGGAAAAGTGTTTATTTCTGTATTCCAATGTTGCAACTTGCTGAAAACCGTCCACAGTGTTACTATCATCCTGATTAAACAGTACTGAAATAAAATTAACTTACAGAGTGCATCAAACATGATTTAGAGCTTGTTTATGGAAAAGTGTTTATTTCTGTATTTCAACATGATTTGGAGCTTGTATTTGAAAAGTGCTTATTTCTGTATTTCAACATGATTTGGAGCTTGTTTTTGAAAAGTGTTTTTTCTGTATTTCAACAAGATTTAGAGCTTGTTTTTGGAAAAGTGTTTATTTCTGTATTTCAATGTTGCAACTTGCTGAAAACTGTCCACAGTGTTCCTATCATCCTGATTAAACAGTACTGAAATAAAATTAACTTACAGAGAGCATCAAACATGATTTAGAGCTTGTTTATGGAAAAGTGTTTATTTCTGTATTTCAACATGATTTGGAGCTTGTTTTTGAAAAGTGTTTATTTCTGTATTTCAACATGATTTGGAGCTTGTTTTTGAAAAGTGCTTATTTCTGTATTTCAACATGATTTCGAGCTTGTTTTTGAAAAGTGTTTATTTCTGTTTTTCAACATGATTTAGAGCTTGTTTTTGGAAAAGTGTTTATTTCTGTATTCCAATGTTGCAACTTGCTGAAAACCGTCCACAGTGTTACTATCATCCTGATTAAACAGTACTGAAAAAAAATTAACTTACAGAGTGCATCAAACATGATTTAGAGCTTGTTTATGGAAAAGTGTTTATTTCTGTATTTCAACATGATTTGGAGCTTGTATTTGAAAAGTGCTTATTTCTGTATTTCAACATGATTTGGAGCTTGTTTTCGAAAAGTGTTTATTTCTGTATTTCAACATGATTTAGAGCTTGTTTTTGGAAAAGTGTTTATTTCTGTATTCCAATGTTGCAACTTGCTGAAAACCGTCCACAGTGCTACTATCATCCTGATTAAACAGTACTGAAATAAAATTAACTTACAGAGTGCATCAAACATGATTTAGAGCTTGTTTATGGAAAAGTGTTTATTTCTGTATTTCAACATGATTTGGAGCTTGTATTTGAAAAGTGCTTATTTCTGTATTTCAACATGATTTGGAGCTTGTTTTTGAAAAGTGTTTATTTCTGTTTTTCAACATGATTTAGAGCTTGTTTTTGGAAAAGTGTTTATTTCTGTATTCCAATGTTGCAACTTGCTGAAAACCGTCCACAGTGTTACTATCATCCTGATTAAACAGTACTGAAATAAAATTAACTTACAGAGTGCATCAAACATGATTTGGAGCTTGTTTTTGAAAAGTGTTTATTTCTGTATTTCAACATGATTTGGAGTTTGTTTTTGAAAAGTGCTTATTTCTGTTTTTCAACATGATTTAGAGCTTGTTTTTGGAAAAGTGTTTATTTCTGTATTCCAATGTTGCAACTTGCTGAAAACCGTCCACAGTGTTACTATCATCCTGATTAAACAGTACTGAAATAAAATTAACTTACAGAGTGCATCAAACATGATTTAGAGCTTGTTTATGGAAAAGTGTTTATTTCTGTATTTCAACATGATTTGGAGCTTGTATTTGAAAAGTGCTTATTTCTGTATTTCAACATGATTTGGAGCTTGTTTTCGAAAAGTGTTTTTTCTGTATTTCAACATGATTTGGAGCTTGTTTTTGAAAAGTGTTTATTTCTGTTTTTCAACATGATTTAGAGCTTGTTTTTGGAAAAGTGTTTATTTCTGTATTCCAATGTTGCAACTTGCTGAAAACCGTCCACAGTGTTACTATCATCCTGATTAAACAGTACTGAAATAAAATTAACTTACAGAGTGCATCAAACATGATTTAGAGCTTGTTTATGGAAAAGTGTTTATTTCTGTATTTCAACATGATTTGGAGCTTGTATTTGAAAAGTGCTTATTTCTGTATTTCAACATGATTTGGAGCCTGTTTTTGAAAAGTGTTTTTTCTGTATTTCAACAAGATTTAGAGCTTGTTTTTGGAAAAGTGTTTATTTCTGTATTTCAATGTTGCAACTTGCTGAAAACTGTCCATCGTGTTCCTATCATCCTGATTAAACAGTACTGAAATAAAATTAACTTACAGAGAGCATCAAACATGATTTAGAGCTTGTTTATGGAAAAGTGTTTATTTCTGTATTTCAACATGATTTGGAGCTTGTATTTGAAAAGTGTTTTTTCTGTATTTCAACATGATTTAGAGCTTGTTTATGGAAAAGTGTTTATTTCTGTATTTCAACATGATTTGGAGCTTGTATTTGAAAAGTGCTTATTTCTGTATTTCAACATGATTTGGAGCTTGTTTTTGAAAAGTGTTTATTTCTGTATTTCAACATGATTTGGAGCTTGTTTTTGAAAAGTGCTTATTTATGTATTTCAACATGATTTGGAGCTTGTTTTTGAAAAGTGCTTATTTCTGTTTTTCAACATGATTTAGAGCTTGTTTTTGGAAAAGTGTTTATTTCTGTATTCCAATGTTGCAACTTGCTGAAAACCGTCCACAGTGTTACTATCATCCTGATTAAACAGTACTGAAATAAAATTAACTTACAGAGTGCATCAAACATGATTTAGAGCTTGTTTATGGAAAAGTGTTTATTTCTGTATTTCAACATGATTTGGAGCTTGTATTTGAAAAGTGCTTATTTCTGTATTTCAACATGATTTGGAGCTTGTTTTCGAAAAGTGTTTTTTCTGTATTTCAACATGATTTAGAGCTTGTTTTTGGAAAAGTGTTTATTTCTGTATTCCAATGTTGCAACTTGCTGAAAACCGTCCACAGTGTTCCTATCATCCTGATTAAACAGTACTGAAATAAAATTAACTTACAGAGTGCATCAAACATGATTTAGAGCTTGTTTATGGAAAAGTGTTTATTTCTGTATTTCAACATGATTTGGAGCTTGTATTTGAAAAGTGCTTTTTTCTGTATTTCAACATGATTTGGAGCTTGTTTTTGAAAAGTGTTTTTTCTGTATTTCAACAAGATTTGGAGCTTGTTTTCGAAAAGTGTTTTTTCTGTATTTCAACATGATTTAGAGCTTGTTTTTGGAAAAGTGTTTATTTCTGTATTCCAATGTTGCAACTTGCTGAAAACCGTCCACAGTGTTCCTATCATCCTGATTAAACAGTACTGAAATAAAATTAACTTACAGAGTGCATCAAACATGATTTAGAGCTTGTTTATGGAAAAGTGTTTATTTCTGTATTTCAACATGATTTGGAGCTTGTATTTGAAAAGTGCTTATTTCTGTATTTCAAAATGATTTGGAGCTTGTTTTCGAAAAGTGTTTTTTCTGTATTTCAACATGATTTAGAGCTTGTTTTTGAAAAGTACTTATTTCTGTATTTCAACATGATTTGGAGCTTGTTTTTGAAAAGTGTTTATTTCTGTTTTTCAACATGATTTAGAGCTTGTTTTTGGAAAAGTGTTTATTTCTGTATTCCAATGTTGCAACTTGCTGAAAACCGTCCACAGTGTTCCTATCATCCTGATTAAACAGTACTGAAATAAAATTAACTTACAGAGTGCATCAAACATGATTTAGAGCTTGTTTATGGAAAAGTGTTTATTTCTGTATTTCAACATGATTTGGAGCTTGTATTTGAAAAGTGCTTATTTCTGTATTTCAACATGATTTGGAGCTTGTTTTCGAAAAGTGTTTTTTCTGTATTTCAACATGATTTAGAGCTTGTTTTTGAAAAGTGCTTATTTCTGTATTTCAACATGATTTGGAGCTTGTTTTTGAAAAGTGTTTATTTCTGTTTTTCAACATGATTTAGAGCTTGTTTTTGGAAAAGTGTTTATTTCTGTATTCCAATGTTGCAACTTGCTGAAAACCGTCCACAGTGTTACTATCATCCTGATTAAACAGTACTGAAATAAAATTAACTTACAGAGTGCATCAAACATGATTTAGAGCTTGTTTATGGAAAAGTGTTTATTTCTGTATTTCAACATGATTTGGAGCTTGTATTTGAAAAGTGCTTATTTCTGTATTTCAACATGATTTGGAGCTTGTTTTTGAAAAGTGTTTTTTCTGTATTTCAACATGATTTGGAGCTTGTATTTGAAAAGTGCTTATTTCTGTATTTCAACATGATTTGGAGCTTGTTTTTGAAAAGTGTTTTTTCTGTATTTCAACAAGATTTGGAGTTTGTTTTCGAAAAGTGTTTTTTCTGTATTTCAACATGATTTAGAGCTTGTTTATGGAAAAGTGTTTATTTCTGTATTTCAACATGATTTGGAGCTTGTATTTGAAAAGTGTTTATTTCTGTTTTTCAACATGATTTAGAGCTTGTTTTTGGAAAAGTGTTTATTTCTGTATTCCAATGTTGCAACTTGCTAAAAACCGTCCACAGTGTTACTATCATCCTGATTAAACAGTACTGAAATAAAATTAACTTACAGAGTGCATCAAACATGATTTAGAGCTTGTTTATGGAAAAGTGTTTATTTCTGTATTTCAACATGATTTGGAGCTTGTATTTGAAAAGTGCTTATTTCTGTATTTCAACATGATTTGGAGCTTGTTTTTGAAAAGTGTTTTTTCTGTATTTCAACAAGATTTGGAGCTTGTTTTCGAAAAGTGTTTTTTCTGTATTTCAACATGATTTAGAGCTTGTTTTTGGAAAAGTGTTTATTTCTGTATTTCAACATGATTTGGAGCTTGTATTTGAAAAGTGCTTATTTCTGTATTTCAACATGATTTGGAGCTTGTTTTTGAAAAGTGTTTTTTCTGTATTTCAACAAGATTTGGAGCTTGTTTTCGAAAAGTGTTTTTTCTGTATTTCAACATGATTTAGAGCTTGTTTATGGAAAAGTGTTTATTTCTGTATTTCAACATGATTTGGAGCTTGTATTTGAAAAGTGCTTATTTCTGTATTTCAACATGATTTGGAGCTTGTTTATGGAAAAGTGTTTATTTCTGTATTTCAACATGATTTGGAGCTTGTATTTGAAAAGTGCTTATTTCTGTATTTCAACATGATTTGGAGCTTGTTTTTGAAAAGTGTTTTTTCTGTATTTCAACAAGATTTGGAGCTTGTTTTCGAAAAGTGTTTTTTCTGTATTTCAACATGATTTAGAGCTTGTTTTTGGAAAAGTGTTTATTTCTGTATTCCAATGTTGCAACTTGCTGAAAACCGTCCACAGTGTTCCTATCATCCTGATTAAACAGTACTGAAATAAAAGTAACTTACAGAGTGCATCAAACATGATTTAGAGCTTGTTTATGGAAAAGTGTTTATTTCTGTATTTCAACATGATTTGGAGCTTGTTTTTGAAAAGGGCTTATTTCTGTTTTTCAACATGATTTGGAGCTTGTTTTTGAAAAATGTTTTTTCTGTATTTCAACATGATTTAGAGCTTGTTTTTGGAAAAGTGTTTATTTCTGTATTTCAATTTTGCAACTTGCTGAAAACTGTCCACAGTGTTCCTATCATCCTGATTAAACAGTACTGAAATAAAATTAACTTACAGAGTGCATCAAACATGATTTAGAGCTTGTTTATGGAAAAGTGTTTATTTCTGTATTTCAACATGATTTGGAGCTTGTTTTTGGAAAAGTGTTAATTTCTGTATTTCAATGTTGCAACTTGCTGAAAACTGTCCACAGTGTTCCTAACATCCTGATTAAACAGAACTGAAAAAAAATTAACTTCCAGAGTGCATCAAACATGATTTAGAGCTTGTTTATGGAAAAGTTTTTATTTCTGTATTTCAACATGATTTGGAGCTTGTTTTTGGAAAAGTGTTTATTTCTGTATTTCAATGTTGCAACTTGCTGAAAACTGTCCACAGTGTTCCTAACATCCTGATTAAACATTACTGAAAAAAAATTAACTTCCAGAGTGCATCAAACATGATTTAGAGCTTGTTTATGGAAAAGTGTTTATTTCTGTATTTCAACATGATTTGGAGCTTGTTTTTGGAAAAGTGTTTATTTCTGTATTTCAATGTTGCAACTTGCTGAAAACTGTCCACAGTGTTCCTAACATCCTGATTAAACAGAACTGAAAAAAAATTAACTTCCAGAGTGCATCAAACATGATTTAGAGCTTGTTTATGGAAAAGTTTTTATTTCTGTATTTCAACATGATTTGGAGCTTGTTTTTGGAAAAGTGTTTATTTCTGTATTTCAATGTTGCAACTTGCTGAAAACTGTCCACAGTGTTCCTAACATCCTGATTAAACATTACTGAAAAAAAATTAACTTCCAGAGTGCATCAAACATGATTTAGAGCTTGTTTATGGAAAAGTGTTAATTTCTGTATTTCAACATGATTTAGAGCTTGTTTTTGGAAAAGTGTTTATTTCTGTATTTCAACATGATTTAGAGCTTGTTTTTGGAAAAGTGTTTATTTCTGTATTTCAATGTTGCAACTTGCTGAAAACTGTCCACAGTGTTCCTAACATCCTGATTAAACAGTACTGAAAAAAAATTAACTTCCAGAGTGCATCAAACATGATTTAGAGCTTGTTTATGGAAAAGTGTCAATTTCTGTATTTCAACATGATTTGGAGCTTGTTTTTGGAAAAGTGTTTATTTCTGTATTTCAATGTTGCAACTTGCTGAAAACTGTCCACAGTGTTCCTAACATCCTGATTAAACGGTACTGAAAAAAAATAACTTCCAGAGTGCATCAAACATGATTTAGAGCTTGTTTATGGAAAAGTGTCAATTTCTGTATTTCAACATGATTTGGAGCTTGTTTTTGGAAAAGTGTTAATTTCTGTATTTCAATGTTGCAACTTGCTGAAAACTGTCCACAGTGTTCCTAACATCCTGATTAAACAGTACTGAAAAAAAATTAACTTCCAGAGTGCATCAAACATGATTTAGAGCTTGTTTATGGAAAAGTGTCAATTTCTGTATTTCAACATGATTTGGAGCTTGTTTTTGGAAAAGTGTTAATTTCTGTATTTCAATGTTGCAACTTGCTGAAAACTGTCCACAGTGTTCCTAACATCCTGATTAAACAGAACTGAAAAAAAATTAACTTCCAGAGTGCATCAAACATGATTTAGAGCTTGTTTATGGAAAAGTTTTTATTTCTGTATTTCAACATGATTTGGAGCTTGTTTTTGGAAAAGTGTTTATTTCTGTATTTCAATGTTGCAACTTGCTGAAAACTGTCCACAGTGTTCCTAACATCCTGATTAAACATTACTGAAAAAAAAATAACTTCCAGAGTGCATCAAACATGATTTAGAGCTTGTTTATGGAAAAGTGTTAATTTCTGTATTTCAACATGATTTAGAGCTTGTTTTTGGAAAAGTGTTTATTTCTGTATTTCAACATGATTTGGAGCTTGTTTTTGGAAAAGTGTTTATTTCTGTATTTCAATGTTGCAATTTGCTGAAAACTGTCCACAGTGTTCCTAACATCCTGATTAAACAGTACTGAAAAAAAATTAACTTCCAGAGTGCATCAAACATGATTTAGAGCTTGTTTATGGAAAAGTGTCAATTTCTGTATTTCAACATGATTTGGAGCTTGTTTTTGGAAAAGTGTTAATTTCTGTATTTCAATGTTGCAACTTGCTGAAAACTGTCCACAGTGTTCCTAACATCCTGATTAAACAGTACTGAAAAAAAATTAACTTCCAGAGTGCATCAAACATGATTTAGAGCTTGTTTATGGAAAAGTTTTTATTTCTGTATTTCAACATGATTTGGAGCTTGTTTTTGGAAAAGTGTTTATTTCTGTATTTCAATGTTGCAACTTGCTGAAAACTGTCCACAGTGTTCCTAACATCCTGATTAAACAGTACTGAAAAAAAATTAACTTCCAGAGTGCATCAAACATGATTTAGAGCTTGTTTATGGAAAAGTGTTTATTTTTTGTATTTCAATGTTGCAACTTGCTGAAAACTGTCCACAGTGTTCCTAACATCCTGATTAAACAGTACTGAAAAAAAATTAACTTCCATAGTGCATCAAACATGATTTAGAGCTTGTTTTTGGAAAAGTGTTTATTTCTGTATTTCAATGTTGCAACTTGCTGAAAACTGTCCACAGTGTTCCTAACATCCTGATTAAACAGTACTGAAAAAAAATTAACTTCCATAGTGCATCAAACATGATTTAGAGCTTGTTTTTGGAAAAGTGTTTATTTCTGTATTTCAATGTTGCAACTTGCTGAAAACTGTCCACAGTGTTCCTAACATCCTGATTAAACAGTACTGAAAAAAAATTAACTTCCAGAGTGCATCAAACATGATTTAGAGCTTGTTTATGGAAAAGTTTTTATTTCTGTATTTCAACATGATTTGGAGCTTGTTTTTGGAAAAGTGTTTATTTCTGTATTTCAATGTTGCAACTTGCTGAAAACTGTCCACAGTGTTCCTAACATCCTGATTAAACGGTACTGAAAAAAAATTAACTTCCAGAGTGCATCAAACATGATTTAGAGCTTGTTTATGGAAAAGTGTTAATTTCTGTATTTCAACATGATTTAGAGCTTGTTTTTGGAAAAGTGTTTATTTCTGTATTTCAACATGATTTAGAGCTTGTTTTTGGAAAAGTGTTTATTTCTGTATTTCAATGTTGCAACTTGCTGAAAACTGTCCACAGTGTTCCTAACATCCTGATTAAACAGTACTGAAAAAAAATTAACTTCCAGAGTGCATCAAACATGATTTAGAGCTTGTTTATGGAAAAGTGTTTATTTCTGTATTTCAACATGATTTGGAGCTTGTTTTTGGAAAAGTGTCAATTTCTGTATTTCAACATGATTTGAAGCTTGTTTTTGAAAAGTGCTTATTTCTGTATTTCAACATGATTTGGAGCTTGTTTTTGGAAAAGTGTTTATTTCTGTATTTCAATGTTGCAACTTGCTGAAAACTGTCCACAGTGTTCCTAACATCCTGATTAAACAGTACTGAAAAAAAATTAACTTCCAGAGTGCATCAAACATGATTTAGAGCTTGTTTATGGAAAAGTGTCAATTTCTGTATTTCAACATGATTTGGAGCTTGTTTTTGGAAAAGTGTTAATTTCTGTATTTCAATGTTGCAACTTGCTGAAAACTGTCCACAGTGTTCCTAACATCCTGATTAAACAGAACTGAAAAAAAATTAACTTCCAGAGTGCATCAAACATGATTTAGAGCTTGTTTATGGAAAAGTTTTTATTTCTGTATTTCAACATGATTTGGAGCTTGTTTTTGGAAAAGTGTTTATTTCTGTATTTCAATGTTGCAACTTGCTGAAAACTGTCCACAGTGGTCCTAACATCCTGATTAAACATTACTGAAAAAAAATTAACTTCCAGAGTGCATCAAACATGATTTAGAGCTTGTTTATGGAAAAGTGTTAATTTCTGTATTTCAACATGATTTAGAGCTTGTTTTTGGAAAAGTGTTTATTTCTGTATTTCAACATGATTTAGAGCTTGTTTTTGGAAAAGTGTTTATTTCTGTATTTCAATGTTGCAACTTGCTGAAAACTGTCCACAGTGTTCCTAACATCCTGATTAAACAGTACTGAAAAAAAATTAACTTCCAGAGTGCATCAAACATGATTTAGAGCTTGTTTATGGAAAAGTGTCAATTTCTGTATTTCAACATGATTTGGAGCTTGTTTTTGGAAAAGTGTTTATTTCTGTATTTCAATGTTGCAACTTGCTGAAAACTGTCCACAGTGTTCCTAACATCCTGATTAAACGGTACTGAAAAAAAATAACTTCCAGAGTGCATCAAACATGATTTAGAGCTTGTTTATGGAAAAGTGTCAATTTCTGTATTTCAACATGATTTGGAGCTTGTTTTTGGAAAAGTGTTAATTTCTGTATTTCAATGTTGCAACTTGCTGAAAACTGTCCACAGTGTTCCTAACATCCTGATTAAACAGTACTGAAAAAAAATTAACTTCCAGAGTGCATCAAACATGATTTAGAGCTTGTTTATGGAAAAGTTTTTATTTCTGTATTTCAACATGATTTGGAGCTTGTTTTTGGAAAAGTGTTTATTTCTGTATTTCAATGTTGCAACTTGCTGAAAACTGTCCACAGTGTTCCTAACATCCTGATTAAACATTACTGAAAAAAAATTAACTTCCAGAGTGCATCAAACATGATTTAGAGCTTGTTTATGGAAAAGTGTTAATTTCTGTATTTCAACATGATTTAGAGCTTGTTTTTGGAAAAGTGTTTATTTCTGTATTTCAACATGATTTGGAGCTTGTTTTTGGAAAAGTGTTTATTTCTGTATTTCAATGTTGCAATTTGCTGAAAACTGTCCACAGTGTTCCTAACATCCTGATTAAACAGTACTGAAAAAAAATTAACTTCCAGAGTGCATCAAACATGATTTAGAGCTTGTTTATGGAAAAGTGTCAATTTCTGTATTTCAACATGATTTGGAGCTTGTTTTTGGAAAAGTGTTAATTTCTGTATTTCAATGTTGCAACTTGCTGAAAACTGTCCACAGTGTTCCTAACATCCTGATTAAACAGTACTGAAAAAAAATTAACTTCCAGAGTGCATCAAACATGATTTAGAGCTTGTTTATGGAAAAGTTTTTATTTCTGTATTTCAACATGATTTGGAGCTTGTTTTTGGAAAAGTGTTTATTTCTGTATTTCAATGTTGCAACTTGCTGAAAACTGTCCACAGTGTTCCTAACATCCTGATTAAACAGTACTGAAAAAAAATTAACTTCCAGAGTGCATCAAACATGATTTAGAGCTTGTTTATGGAAAAGTGTTTATTTTTTGTATTTCAATGTTGCAACTTGCTGAAAACTGTCCACAGTGTTCCTAACATCCTGATTAAACAGTACTGAAAAAAAATTAACTTCCATAGTGCATCAAACATGATTTAGAGCTTGTTTTTGGAAAAGTGTTTATTTCTGTATTTCAATGTTGCAACTTGCTGAAAACTGTCCACAGTGTTCCTAACATCCTGATTAAACAGTACTGAAAAAAAATTAACTTCCATATTGCATCAAACATGATTTAGAGCTTGTTTTTGGAAAAGTGTTTATTTCTGTATTTCAATGTTGCAACTTGCTGAAAACTGTCCACAGTGTTCCTAACATCCTGATTAAACAGTACTGAAAAAAAATTAACTTCCAGAGTGCATCAAACATGATTTAGAGCTTGTTTATGGAAAAGTTTTTATTTCTGTATTTCAACATGATTTGGAGCTTGTTTTTGGAAAAGTGTTTATTTCTGTATTTCAATGTTGCAACTTGCTGAAAACTGTCCACAGTGTTCCTAACATCCTGATTAAACGGTACTGAAAAAAAATTAACTTCCAGAGTGCATCAAACATGATTTAGAGCTTGTTTATGGAAAAGTGTTAATTTCTGTATTTCAACATGATTTAGAGCTTGTTTTTGGAAAAGTGTTTATTTCTGTATTTCAACATGATTTAGAGCTTGTTTTTGGAAAAGTGTTTATTTCTGTATTTCAATGTTGCAACTTGCTGAAAACTGTCCACAGTGTTCCTAACATCCTGATTAAACAGTACTGAAAAAAAATTAACTTCCAGAGTGCATCAAACATGATTTAGAGCTTGTTTATGGAAAAGTGTTTATTTCTGTATTTCAACATGATTTGGAGCTTGTTTTTGGAAAAGTGTCAATTTCTGTATTTCAACATGATTTGAAGCTTGTTTTTGAAAAGTGCTTATTTCTGTATTTCAACATGATTTGGAGCTTGTTTTTGGAAAAGTGTTTATTTCTGTATTTCAATGTTGCAACTTGCTGAAAACTGTCCACAGTGTTCCTAACATCCTGATTAAACAGTACTGAAAAAAAATTAACTTCCAGAGTGCATCAAACATGATTTAGAGCTTGTTTATGGAAAAGTGTCAATTTCTGTATTTCAACATGATTTGGAGCTTGTTTTTGGAAAAGTGTTAATTTCTGTATTTCAATGTTGCAACTTGCTGAAAACTGTCCACAGTGTTCCTAACATCCTGATTAAACAGAACTGAAAAAAAATTAACTTCCAGAGTGCATCAAACATGATTTAGAGCTTGTTTATGGAAAAGTTTTTATTTCTGTATTTCAACATGATTTGGAGCTTGTTTTTGGAAAAGTGTTTATTTCTGTATTTCAATGTTGCAACTTGCTGAAAACTGTCCACAGTGGTCCTAACATCCTGATTAAACATTACTGAAAAAAAATTAACTTCCAGAGTGCATCAAACATGATTTAGAGCTTGTTTATGGAAAAGTGTTAATTTCTGTATTTCAACATGATTTAGAGCTTGTTTTTGGAAAAGTGTTTATTTCTGTATTTCAACATGATTTAGAGCTTGTTTTTGGAAAAGTGTTTATTTCTGTATTTCAATGTTGCAACTTGCTGAAAACTGTCCACAGTGTTCCTAACATCCTGATTAAACAGTACTGAAAAAAAATTAACTTCCAGAGTGCATCAAACATGATTTAGAGCTTGTTTATGGAAAAGTGTCAATTTCTGTATTTCAACATGATTTGGAGCTTGTTTTTGGAAAAGTGTTTATTTCTGTATTTCAATGTTGCAACTTGCTGAAAACTGTCCACAGTGTTCCTAACATCCTGATTAAACGGTACTGAAAAAAAATAACTTCCAGAGTGCATCAAACATGATTTAGAGCTTGTTTATGGAAAAGTGTCAATTTCTGTATTTCAACATGATTTGGAGCTTGTTTTTGGAAAAGTGTTAATTTCTGTATTTCAATGTTGCAACTTGCTGAAAACTGTCCACAGTGTTCCTAACATCCTGATTAAACAGTACTGAAAAAAAATTAACTTCCAGAGTGCATCAAACATGATTTAGAGCTTGTTTATGGAAAAGTGTCAATTTCTGTATTTCAACATGATTTGGAGCTTGTTTTTGGAAAAGTGTTAATTTCTGTATTTCAATGTTGCAACTTGCTGAAAACTGTCCACAGTGTTCCTAACATCCTGATTAAACGGTACTGAAAAAAAATAACTTCCAGAGTGCATCAAACATGATTTAGAGCTTGTTTATGGAAAAGTGTCAATTTCTGTATTTCAACATGATTTGGAGCTTGTTTTTGGAAAAGTGTTAATTTCTGTATTTCAACATGATTTAGAGCTTGTTTTTGGAAAAGTGTTTATTTCTGTATTTCAACATGATTTGGAGCTTGTTTTTGGAAAAGTGTTTATTTCTGTATTTCAATGTTGCAATTTGCTGAAAACTGTCCACAGTGTTCCTAACATCCTGATTAAACAGTACTGAAAAAAAATTAACTTCCAGAGTGCATCAAACATGATTTAGAGCTTGTTTATGGAAAAGTGTCAATTTCTGTATTTCAACATGATTTGGAGCTTGTTTTTGGAAAAGTGTTAATTTCTGTATTTCAATGTTGCAACTTGCTGAAAACTGTCCACAGTGTTCCTAACATCCTGATTAAACAGTACTGAAAAAAAATTAACTTCCAGAGTGCATCAAACATGATTTAGAGCTTGTTTATGGAAAAGTTTTTATTTCTGTATTTCAACATGATTTGGAGCTTGTTTTTGGAAAAGTGTTTATTTCTGTATTTCAATGTTGCAACTTGCTGAAAACTGTCCACAGTGTTCCTAACATCCTGATTAAACAGTACTGAAAAAAAATTAACTTCCAGAGTGCATCAAACATGATTTAGAGCTTGTTTATGGAAAAGTGTTTATTTTTTGTATTTCAATGTTGCAACTTGCTGAAAACTGTCCACAGTGTTCCTAACATCCTGATTAAACAGTACTGAAAAAAAATTAACTTCCATAGTGCATCAAACATGATTTAGAGCTTGTTTTTGGAAAAGTGTTTATTTCTGTATTTCAATGTTGCAACTTGCTGAAAACTGTCCACAGTGTTCCTAACATCCTGATTAAACAGTACTGAAAAAAAATTAACTTCCATAGTGCATCAAACATGATTTAGAGCTTGTTTTTGGAAAAGTGTTTATTTCTGTATTTCAATGTTGCAACTTGCTGAAAACTGTCCACAGTGTTCCTAACATCCTGATTAAACAGTACTGAAAAAAAATTAACTTCCAGAGTGCATCAAACATGATTTAGAGCTTGTTTATGGAAAAGTTTTTATTTCTGTATTTCAACATGATTTGGAGCTTGTTTTTGGAAAAGTGTTTATTTCTGTATTTCAATGTTGCAACTTGCTGAAAACTGTCCACAGTGTTCCTAACATCCTGATTAAACGGTACTGAAAAAAAATTAACTTCCAGAGTGCATCAAACATGATTTAGAGCTTGTTTATGGAAAAGTGTTAATTTCTGTATTTCAACATGATTTAGAGCTTGTTTTTGGAAAAGTGTTTATTTCTGTATTTCAACATGATTTAGAGCTTGTTTTTGGAAAAGTGTTTATTTCTGTATTTCAATGTTGCAACTTGCTGAAAACTGTCCACAGTGTTCCTAACATCCTGATTAAACAGTACTGAAAAAAAATTAACTTCCAGAGTGCATCAAACATGATTTAGAGCTTGTTTATGGAAAAGTGTTTATTTCTGTATTTCAACATGATTTGGAGCTTGTTTTTGGAAAAGTGTCAATTTCTGTATTTCAACATGATTTGAAGCTTGTTTTTGAAAAGTGCTTATTTCTGTATTTCAACATGATTTGGAGCTTGTTTTTGGAAAAGTGTTTATTTCTGTATTTCAATGTTGCAACTTGCTGAAAACTGTCCACAGTGTTCCTAACATCCTGATTAAACGGTACTGAAAAAAAATAACTTCCAGAGTGCATCAAACATGATTTAGAGCTTGTTTATGGAAAAGTGTCAATTTCTGTATTTCAACATGATTTGGAGCTTGTTTTTGGAAAAGTGTTAATTTCTGTATTTCAATGTTGCAACTTGCTGAAAACTGTCCACAGTGTTCCTAACATCCTGATTAAACAGTACTGAAAAAAAATTAACTTCCAGAGTGCATCAAACATGATTTAGAGCTTGTTTATGGAAAAGTGTCAATTTCTGTATTTCAACATGATTTGGAGCTTGTTTTTGGAAAAGTGTTAATTTCTGTATTTCAATGTTGCAACTTGCTGAAAACTGTCCACAGTGTTCCTAACATCCTGATTAAACAGAACTGAAAAAAAATTAACTTCCAGAGTGCATCAAACATGATTTAGAGCTTGTTTATGGAAAAGTTTTTATTTCTGTATTTCAACATGATTTGGAGCTTGTTTTTGGAAAAGTGTTTATTTCTGTATTTCAATGTTGCAACTTGCTGAAAACTGTCCACAGTGTTCCTAACATCCTGATTAAACATTACTGAAAAAAAATTAACTTCCAGAGTGCATCAAACATGATTTAGAGCTTGTTTATGGAAAAGTGTTAATTTCTGTATTTCAACATGATTTAGAGCTTGTTTTTGGAAAAGTGTTTATTTCTGTATTTCAACATGATTTGGAGCTTGTTTTTGGAAAAGTGTTTATTTCTGTATTTCAATGTTGCAACTTGCTGAAAACTGTCCACAGTGTTCCTAACATCCTGATTAAACAGTACTGAAAAAAAATTAACTTCCAGAGTGCATCAAACATGATTTAGAGCTTGTTTATGGAAAAGTGTCAATTTCTGTATTTCAACATGATTTGGAGCTTGTTTTTGGAAAAGTGTTAATTTCTGTATTTCAATGTTGCAACTTGCTGAAAACTGTCCACAGTGTTCCTAACATCCTGATTAAACAGTACTGAAAAAAAATTAACTTCCAGAGTGCATCAAACATGATTTAGAGCTTGTTTATGGAAAAGTTTTTATTTCTGTATTTCAACATGATTTGGAGCTTGTTTTTGGAAAAGTGTTTATTTCTGTATTTCAATGTTGCAACTTGCTGAAAACTGTCCACAGTGTTCCTAACATCCTGATTAAACAGTACTGAAAAAAAATTAACTTCCAGAGTGCATCAAACATGATTTAGAGCTTGTTTATGGAAAAGTGTTTATTTTTTGTATTTCAATGTTGCAACTTGCTGAAAACTGTCCACAGTGTTCCTAACATCCTGATTAAACAGTACTGAAAAAAAATTAACTTCCATAGTGCATCAAACATGATTTAGAGCTTGTTTTTGGAAAAGTGTTTATTTCTGTATTTCAATGTTGCAACTTGCTGAAAACTGTCCACAGTGTTCCTAACATCCTGATTAAACAGTACTGAAAAAAAATTAACTTCCATATTGCATCAAACATGATTTAGAGCTTGTTTTTGGAAAAGTGTTTATTTCTGTATTTCAATGTTGCAACTTGCTGAAAACTGTCCACAGTGTTCCTAACATCCTGATTAAACAGTACTGAAAAAAAATTAACTTCCAGAGTGCATCAAACATGATTTAGAGCTTGTTTATGGAAAAGTTTTTATTTCTGTATTTCAACATGATTTGGAGCTTGTTTTTGGAAAAGTGTTTATTTCTGTATTTCAATGTTGCAACTTGCTGAAAACTGTCCACAGTGTTCCTAACATCCTGATTAAACGGTACTGAAAAAAAATTAACTTCCAGAGTGCATCAAACATGATTTAGAGCTTGTTTATGGAAAAGTGTTAATTTCTGTATTTCAACATGATTTAGAGCTTGTTTATGGAAAAGTGTTAATTTCTGTATTTCAACATGATTTAGAGCTTGTTTTTGGAAAAGTGTTTATTTCTGTATTTCAACATGATTTAGAGCTTGTTTTTGGAAAAGTGTTTATTTCTGTATTTCAATGTTGCAATTTGCTGAAAACTGTCCACAGTGTTCCTAACATCCTGATTAAACAGTACTGAAAAAAAATTAACTTCCAGAGTGCATCAAACATGATTTAGAGCTTGTTTATGGAAAAGTGTCAATTTCTGTATTTCAACATGATTTGGAGCTTGTTTTTGGAAAAGTGTTAATTTCTGTATTTCAATGTTGCAACTTGCTGAAAACTGTCCACAGTGTTCCTAACATCCTGATTAAACAGTACTGAAAAAAAATTAACTTCCAGAGTGCATCAAACATGATTTAGAGCTTGTTTATGGAAAAGTTTTTATTTCTGTATTTCAACATGATTTGGAGCTTGTTTTTGGAAAAGTGTTTATTTCTGTATTTCAATGTTGCAACTTGCTGAAAACTGTCCACAGTGTTCCTAACATCCTGATTAAACAGTACTGAAAAAAAATTAACTTCCAGAGTGCATCAAACATGATTTAGAGCTTGTTTATGGAAAAGTGTTTATTTTTTGTATTTCAATGTTGCAACTTGCTGAAAACTGTCCACAGTGTTCCTAACATCCTGATTAAACAGTACTGAAAAAAAATTAACTTCCATAGTGCATCAAACATGATTTAGAGCTTGTTTTTGGAAAAGTGTTTATTTCTGTATTTCAATGTTGCAACTTGCTGAAAACTGTCCACAGTGTTCCTAACATCCTGATTAAACAGTACTGAAAAAAAATTAACTTCCATATTGCATCAAACATGATTTAGAGCTTGTTTTTGGAAAAGTGTTTATTTCTGTATTTCAATGTTGCAACTTGCTGAAAACTGTCCACAGTGTTCCTAACATCCTGATTAAACAGTACTGAAAAAAAATTAACTTCCAGAGTGCATCAAACATGATTTAGAGCTTGTTTATGGAAAAGTTTTTATTTCTGTATTTCAACATGATTTGGAGCTTGTTTTTGGAAAAGTGTTTATTTCTGTATTTCAATGTTGCAACTTGCTGAAAACTGTCCACAGTGTTCCTAACATCCTGATTAAACGGTACTGAAAAAAAATTAACTTCCAGAGTGCATCAAACATGATTTAGAGCTTGTTTATGGAAAAGTGTTAATTTCTGTATTTCAACATGATTTAGAGCTTGTTTTTGGAAAAGTGTTTATTTCTGTATTTCAACATGATTTAGAGCTTGTTTTTGGAAAAGTGTTTATTTCTGTATTTCAATGTTGCAACTTGCTGAAAACTGTCCACAGTGTTCCTAACATCCTGATTAAACAGTACTGAAAAAAATTAACTTCCAGAGTGCATCAAACATGATTTAGAGCTTGTTTATGGAAAAGTGTTTATTTCTGTATTTCAACATGATTTGGAGCTTGTTTTTGGAAAAGTGTCAATTTCTGTATTTCAACATGATTTGAAGCTTGTTTTTGAAAAGTGCTTATTTCTGTATTTCAACATGATTTGGAGCTTGTTTTTGGAAAAGTGTTTATTTCTGTATTTCAATGTTGCAACTTGCTGAAAACTGTCCACAGTGTTCCTAACATCCTGATTAAACAGTACTGAAAAAAAATTAACTTCCAGAGTGCATCAAACATGATTTAGAGCTTGTTTATGGAAAAGTGTCAATTTCTGTATTTCAACATGATTTGGAGCTTGTTTTTGGAAAAGTGTTAATTTCTGTATTTCAATGTTGCAACTTGCTGAAAACTGTCCACAGTGTTCCTAACATCCTGATTAAACAGAACTGAAAAAAAATTAACTTCCAGAGTGCATCAAACATGATTTAGAGCTTGTTTATGGAAAAGTTTTTATTTCTGTATTTCAACATGATTTGGAGCTTGTTTTTGGAAAAGTGTTTATTTCTGTATTTCAATGTTGCAACTTGCTGAAAACTGTCCACAGTGGTCCTAACATCCTGATTAAACATTACTGAAAAAAAATTAACTTCCAGAGTGCATCAAACATGATTTAGAGCTTGTTTATGGAAAAGTGTTAATTTCTGTATTTCAACATGATTTAGAGCTTGTTTTTGGAAAAGTGTTTATTTCTGTATTTCAACATGATTTAGAGCTTGTTTTTGGAAAAGTGTTTATTTCTGTATTTCAATGTTGCAACTTGCTGAAAACTGTCCACAGTGTTCCTAACATCCTGATTAAACAGTACTGAAAAAAAATTAACTTCCAGAGTGCATCAAACATGATTTAGAGCTTGTTTATGGAAAAGTGTCAATTTCTGTATTTCAACATGATTTGGAGCTTGTTTTTGGAAAAGTGTTTATTTCTGTATTTCAATGTTGCAACTTGCTGAAAACTGTCCACAGTGTTCCTAACATCCTGATTAAACGGTACTGAAAAAAAATAACTTCCAGAGTGCATCAAACATGATTTAGAGCTTGTTTATGGAAAAGTGTCAATTTCTGTATTTCAACATGATTTGGAGCTTGTTTTTGGAAAAGTGTTAATTTCTGTATTTCAATGTTGCAACTTGCTGAAAACTGTCCACAGTGTTCCTAACATCCTGATTAAACAGTACTGAAAAAAAATTAACTTCCAGAGTGCATCAAACATGATTTAGAGCTTGTTTATGGAAAAGTGTCAATTTCTGTATTTCAACATGATTTGGAGCTTGTTTTTGGAAAAGTGTTAATTTCTGTATTTCAATGTTGCAACTTGCTGAAAACTGTCCACAGTGTTCCTAACATCCTGATTAAACGGTACTGAAAAAAAATAACTTCCAGAGTGCATCAAACATGATTTAGAGCTTGTTTATGGAAAAGTGTCAATTTCTGTATTTCAACATGATTTGGAGCTTGTTTTTGGAAAAGTGTTAATTTCTGTATTTCAACATGATTTAGAGCTTGTTTTTGGAAAAGTGTTTATTTCTGTATTTCAACATGATTTGGAGCTTGTTTTTGGAAAAGTGTTTATTTCTGTATTTCAATGTTGCAATTTGCTGAAAACTGTCCACAGTGTTCCTAACATCCTGATTAAACAGTACTGAAAAAAAATTAACTTCCAGAGTGCATCAAACATGATTTAGAGCTTGTTTATGGAAAAGTGTCAATTTCTGTATTTCAACATGATTTGGAGCTTGTTTTTGGAAAAGTGTTAATTTCTGTATTTCAATGTTGCAACTTGCTGAAAACTGTCCACAGTGTTCCTAACATCCTGATTAAACAGTACTGAAAAAAAATTAACTTCCAGAGTGCATCAAACATGATTTAGAGCTTGTTTATGGAAAAGTTTTTATTTCTGTATTTCAACATGATTTGGAGCTTGTTTTTGGAAAAGTGTTTATTTCTGTATTTCAATGTTGCAACTTGCTGAAAACTGTCCACAGTGTTCCTAACATCCTGATTAAACAGTACTGAAAAAAAATTAACTTCCAGAGTGCATCAAACATGATTTAGAGCTTGTTTATGGAAAAGTGTTTATTTTTTGTATTTCAATGTTGCAACTTGCTGAAAACTGTCCACAGTGTTCCTAACATCCTGATTAAACAGTACTGAAAAAAAATTAACTTCCATAGTGCATCAAACATGATTTAGAGCTTGTTTTTGGAAAAGTGTTTATTTCTGTATTTCAATGTTGCAACTTGCTGAAAACTGTCCACAGTGTTCCTAACATCCTGATTAAACAGTACTGAAAAAAAATTAACTTCCATAGTGCATCAAACATGATTTAGAGCTTGTTTTTGGAAAAGTGTTTATTTCTGTATTTCAATGTTGCAACTTGCTGAAAACTGTCCACAGTGTTCCTAACATCCTGATTAAACAGTACTGAAAAAAAATTAACTTCCAGAGTGCATCAAACATGATTTAGAGCTTGTTTATGGAAAAGTTTTTATTTCTGTATTTCAACATGATTTGGAGCTTGTTTTTGGAAAAGTGTTTATTTCTGTATTTCAATGTTGCAACTTGCTGAAAACTGTCCACAGTGTTCCTAACATCCTGATTAAACGGTACTGAAAAAAAATTAACTTCCAGAGTGCATCAAACATGATTTAGAGCTTGTTTATGGAAAAGTGTTAATTTCTGTATTTCAACATGATTTAGAGCTTGTTTTTGGAAAAGTGTTTATTTCTGTATTTCAACATGATTTAGAGCTTGTTTTTGGAAAAGTGTTTATTTCTGTATTTCAATGTTGCAACTTGCTGAAAACTGTCCACAGTGTTCCTAACATCCTGATTAAACAGTACTGAAAAAAAATTAACTTCCAGAGTGCATCAAACATGATTTAGAGCTTGTTTATGGAAAAGTGTTTATTTCTGTATTTCAACATGATTTGGAGCTTGTTTTTGGAAAAGTGTCAATTTCTGTATTTCAACATGATTTGAAGCTTGTTTTTGAAAAGTGCTTATTTCTGTATTTCAACATGATTTGGAGCTTGTTTTTGGAAAAGTGTTTATTTCTGTATTTCAATGTTGCAACTTGCTGAAAACTGTCCACAGTGTTCCTAACATCCTGATTAAACGGTACTGAAAAAAAATAACTTCCAGAGTGCATCAAACATGATTTAGAGCTTGTTTATGGAAAAGTGTCAATTTCTGTATTTCAACATGATTTGGAGCTTGTTTTTGGAAAAGTGTTAATTTCTGTATTTCAATGTTGCAACTTGCTGAAAACTGTCCACAGTGTTCCTAACATCCTGATTAAACAGTACTGAAAAAAAATTAACTTCCAGAGTGCATCAAACATGATTTAGAGCTTGTTTATGGAAAAGTGTCAATTTCTGTATTTCAACATGATTTGGAGCTTGTTTTTGGAAAAGTGTTAATTTCTGTATTTCAATGTTGCAACTTGCTGAAAACTGTCCACAGTGTTCCTAACATCCTGATTAAACAGAACTGAAAAAAAATTAACTTCCAGAGTGCATCAAACATGATTTAGAGCTTGTTTATGGAAAAGTTTTTATTTCTGTATTTCAACATGATTTGGAGCTTGTTTTTGGAAAAGTGTTTATTTCTGTATTTCAATGTTGCAACTTGCTGAAAACTGTCCACAGTGTTCCTAACATCCTGATTAAACATTACTGAAAAAAAATTAACTTCCAGAGTGCATCAAACATGATTTAGAGCTTGTTTATGGAAAAGTGTTAATTTCTGTATTTCAACATGATTTAGAGCTTGTTTTTGGAAAAGTGTTTATTTCTGTATTTCAACATGATTTGGAGCTTGTTTTTGGAAAAGTGTTTATTTCTGTATTTCAATGTTGCAATTTGCTGAAAACTGTCCACAGTGTTCCTAACATCCTGATTAAACAGTACTGAAAAAAAATTAACTTCCAGAGTGCATCAAACATGATTTAGAGCTTGTTTATGGAAAAGTGTCAATTTCTGTATTTCAACATGATTTGGAGCTTGTTTTTGGAAAAGTGTTAATTTCTGTATTTCAATGTTGCAACTTGCTGAAAACTGTCCACAGTGTTCCTAACATCCTGATTAAACAGTACTGAAAAAAAATTAACTTCCAGAGTGCATCAAACATGATTTAGAGCTTGTTTATGGAAAAGTTTTTATTTCTGTATTTCAACATGATTTGGAGCTTGTTTTTGGAAAAGTGTTTATTTCTGTATTTCAATGTTGCAACTTGCTGAAAACTGTCCACAGTGTTCCTAACATCCTGATTAAACAGTACTGAAAAAAAATTTACTTCCAGAGTGCATCAAACATGATTTAGAGCTTGTTTATGGAAAAGTGTTTATTTTTTGTATTTCAATGTTGCAACTTGCTGAAAACTGTCCACAGTGTTCCTAACATCCTGATTAAACAGTACTGAAAAAAAATTAACTTCCATAGTGCATCAAACATGATTTAGAGCTTGTTTTTGGAAAAGTGTTTATTTCTGTATTTCAATGTTGCAACTTGCTGAAAACTGTCCACAGTGTTCCTAACATCCTGATTAAACAGTACTGAAAAAAAATTAACTTCCATATTGCATCAAACATGATTTAGAGCTTGTTTTTGGAAAAGTGTTTATTTCTGTATTTCAATGTTGCAACTTGCTGAAAACTGTCCACAGTGTTCCTAACATCCTGATTAAACAGTACTGAAAAAAAATTAACTTCCAGAGTGCATCAAACATGATTTAGAGCTTGTTTATGGAAAAGTTTTTATTTCTGTATTTCAACATGATTTGGAGCTTGTTTTTGGAAAAGTGTTTATTTCTGTATTTCAATGTTGCAACTTGCTGAAAACTGTCCACAGTGTTCCTAACATCCTGATTAAACGGTACTGAAAAAAAATTAACTTCCAGAGTGCATCAAACATGATTTAGAGCTTGTTTATGGAAAAGTGTTAATTTCTGTATTTCAACATGATTTAGAGCTTGTTTTTGGAAAAGTGTTTATTTCTGTATTTCAACATGATTTAGAGCTTGTTTTTGGAAAAGTGTTTATTTCTGTATTTCAATGTTGCAACTTGCTGAAAACTGTCCACAGTGTTCCTAACATCCTGATTAAACAGTACTGAAAAAAAATTAACTTCCAGAGTGCATCAAACATGATTTAGAGCTTGTTTATGGAAAAGTGTTTATTTCTGTATTTCAACATGATTTGGAGCTTGTTTTTGGAAAAGTGTCAATTTCTGTATTTCAACATGATTTGAAGCTTGTTTTTGAAAAGTGCTTATTTCTGTATTTCAACATGATTTGGAGCTTGTTTTTGGAAAAGTGTTTATTTCTGTATTTCAATGTTGCAACTTGCTGAAAACTGTCCACAGTGTTCCTAACATCCTGATTAAACAGTACTGAAAAAAAATTAACTTCCAGAGTGCATCAAACATGATTTAGAGCTTGTTTATGGAAAAGTGTCAATTTCTGTATTTCAACATGATTTGGAGCTTGTTTTTGGAAAAGTGTTAATTTCTGTATTTCAATGTTGCAACTTGCTGAAAACTGTCCACAGTGTTCCTAACATCCTGATTAAACAGAACTGAAAAAAAATTAACTTCCAGAGTGCATCAAACATGATTTAGAGCTTGTTTATGGAAAAGTTTTTATTTCTGTATTTCAACATGATTTGGAGCTTGTTTTTGGAAAAGTGTTTATTTCTGTATTTCAATGTTGCAACTTGCTGAAAACTGTCCACAGTGGTCCTAACATCCTGATTAAACATTACTGAAAAAAAATTAACTTCCAGAGTGCATCAAACATGATTTAGAGCTTGTTTATGGAAAAGTGTTAATTTCTGTATTTCAACATGATTTAGAGCTTGTTTTTGGAAAAGTGTTTATTTCTGTATTTCAACATGATTTAGAGCTTGTTTTTGGAAAAGTGTTTATTTCTGTATTTCAATGTTGCAACTTGCTGAAAACTGTCCACAGTGTTCCTAACATCCTGATTAAACAGTACTGAAAAAAAATTAACTTCCAGAGTGCATCAAACATGATTTAGAGCTTGTTTATGGAAAAGTGTCAATTTCTGTATTTCAACATGATTTGGAGCTTGTTTTTGGAAAAGTGTTTATTTCTGTATTTCAATGTTGCAACTTGCTGAAAACTGTCCACAGTGTTCCTAACATCCTGATTAAACGGTACTGAAAAAAAATAACTTCCAGAGTGCATCAAACATGATTTAGAGCTTGTTTATGGAAAAGTGTCAATTTCTGTATTTCAACATGATTTGGAGCTTGTTTTTGGAAAAGTGTTAATTTCTGTATTTCAATGTTGCAACTTGCTGAAAACTGTCCACAGTGTTCCTAACATCCTGATTAAACAGTACTGAAAAAAAATTAACTTCCAGAGTGCATCAAACATGATTTAGAGCTTGTTTATGGAAAAGTGTCAATTTCTGTATTTCAACATGATTTGGAGCTTGTTTTTGGAAAAGTGTTAATTTCTGTATTTCAATGTTGCAACTTGCTGAAAACTGTCCACAGTGTTCCTAACATCCTGATTAAACGGTACTGAAAAAAAATAACTTCCAGAGTGCATCAAACATGATTTAGAGCTTGTTTATGGAAAAGTGTCAATTTCTGTATTTCAACATGATTTGGAGCTTGTTTTTGGAAAAGTGTTAATTTCTGTATTTCAACATGATTTAGAGCTTGTTTTTGGAAAAGTGTTTATTTCTGTATTTCAACATGATTTGGAGCTTGTTTTTGGAAAAGTGTTTATTTCTGTATTTCAATGTTGCAATTTGCTGAAAACTGTCCACAGTGTTCCTAACATCCTGATTAAACAGTACTGAAAAAAAATTAACTTCCAGAGTGCATCAAACATGATTTAGAGCTTGTTTATGGAAAAGTGTCAATTTCTGTATTTCAACATGATTTGGAGCTTGTTTTTGGAAAAGTATTAATTTCTGTATTTCAATGTTGCAACTTGCTGAAAACTGTCCACAGTGTTCCTAACATCCTGATTAAACAGTACTGAAAAAAAATTAACTTCCAGAGTGCATCAAACATGATTTAGAGCTTGTTTATGGAAAAGTTTTTATTTCTGTATTTCAACATGATTTGGAGCTTGTTTTTGGAAAAGTGTTTATTTCTGTATTTCAATGTTGCAACTTGCTGAAAACTGTCCACAGTGTTCCTAACATCCTGATTAAACAGTACTGAAAAAAAATTAACTTCCAGAGTGCATCAAACATGATTTAGAGCTTGTTTATGGAAAAGTGTTTATTTTTTGTATTTCAATGTTGCAACTTGCTGAAAACTGTCCACAGTGTTCCTAACATCCTGATTAAACAGTACTGAAAAAAAATTAACTTCCATAGTGCATCAAACATGATTTAGAGCTTGTTTTTGGAAAAGTGTTTATTTCTGTATTTCAATGTTGCAACTTGCTGAAAACTGTCCACAGTGTTCCTAACATCCTGATTAAACAGTACTGAAAAAAAATTAACTTCCATAGTGCATCAAACATGATTTAGAGCTTGTTTTTGGAAAAGTGTTTATTTCTGTATTTCAATGTTGCAACTTGCTGAAAACTGTCCACAGTGTTCCTAACATCCTGATTAAACAGTACTGAAAAAAAATTAACTTCCAGAGTGCATCAAACATGATTTAGAGCTTGTTTATGGAAAAGTTTTTATTTCTGTATTTCAACATGATTTGGAGCTTGTTTTTGAAAAGGGCTTATTTCTGTTTTTCAACATGATTTGGAGCTTGTTTTTGAAAAATGTTTTTTCTGTATTTCAACATGATTTAGAGCTTGTTTTTGGAAAAGTGTTTATTTCTGTATTTCAATTTTGCAACTTGCTGAAAACTGTCCACAGTGTTCCTATCATCCTGATTAAACAGTACTGAAATAAAATTAACTTACAGAGTGCATCAAACATGATTTAGAGCTTGTTTATGGAAAAGTGTTTATTTCTGTATTTCAACATGATTTGGAGCTTGTATTTGAAAAGTGCTTATTTCTGTATTTCAACATGATTTGGAGCTTGTTTTCGAAAAGTGTTTTTTCTGTATTTCAACATGATTTAGAGCTTGTTTTTGGAAAAGTGTTTATTTCTGTATTCCAATGTTGCAACTTGCTGAAAACCGTCCACAGTGTTACTATCATCCTGATTAAACAGTACTGAAATAAAATTAACTTACAGAGTGCATCAAACATGATTTAGAGCTTGTTTATGGAAAAGTGTTTATTTCTGTATTTCAACATGATTTGGAGCTTGTTTTTGAAAAGGGCTTATTTCTGTTTTTCAACATGATTTGGAGCTTGTTTTTGAAAAATGTTTTTTCTGTATTTCAACATGATTTAGAGCTTGTTTTTGGAAAAGTGTTTATTTCTGTATTTCAATTTTGCAACTTGCTGAAAACTGTCCACAGTGTTCCTATCATCCTGATTAAACAGTACTGAAATAAAATTAACTTACAGAGTGCATCAAACATGATTTAGAGCTTGTTTATGGAAAAGTGTTTATTTCTGTATTTCAACATGATTTGGAGCTTGTATTTGAAAAGTGCTTATTTCTGTATTTCAACATGATTTGGAGCTTGTTTTTGAAAAGTGTTTTTTCTGTATTTCAACAAGATTTGGAGCTTGTTTTCGAAAAGTGTTTTTTCTGTATTTCAACATGATTTAGAGCTTGTTTTTGGAAAAGTGTTTATTTCTGTATTTCAACATGATTTGGAGCTTGTATTTGAAAAGTGCTTATTTCTGTATTTCAACATGATTTGGAGCTTGTTTTTGAAAAGTGTTTTTTCTGTATTTCAACAAGATTTGGAGCTTGTTTTCGAAAAGTGTTTTTTCTGTATTTCAACATGATTTAGAGCTTGTTTATGGAAAAGTGTTTATTTCTGTATTTCAACATGATTTGGAGCTTGTATTTGAAAAGTGCTTATTTCTGTATTTCAACATGATTTGGAGCTTGTTTTTGAAAAGTTTTTTTTCTGTATTTCAACATGATTTAGAGCTTGTTTTTGGAAAAGTGTTTATTTCTGTATTCCAATGTTGCAACTTGCTGAAAACCGTCCACAGTGTTACTATCATCCTGATTAAACAGTACTGAAATAAAATTAACTTACAGAGTGCATCAAACATGATTTAGAGCTTGTTTATGGAAAAGTGTTTATTTCTGTATTTCAACATGATTTGGAGCTTGTATTTGAAAAGTGCTTATTTCTGTATTTCAACATGATTTGGAGCTTGTTTTTGAAAAGTGTTTTTTCTGTATTTCAACAAGATTTAGAGCTTGTTTTTGGAAAAGTGTTTATTTCTGTATTTCAATGTTGCAACTTGCTGAAAACTGTCCACAGTGTTCCTATCATCCTGATTAAACAGTACTGAAATAAAATTAACTTACAGAGAGCATCAAACATGATTTAGAGCTTGTTTATGGAAAAGTGTTTATTTCTGTATTTCAACATGATTTGGAGCTTGTTTTTGAAAAGTGTTTATTTCTGTATTTCAACATGATTTGGAGCTTGTTTTTGAAAAGTGCTTATTTCTGTATTTCAACATGATTTGGAGCTTGTTTTTGAAAAGTGTTTATTTCTGTTTTTCAACATGATTTAGAGCTTGTTTTTGGAAAAGTGTTTATTTCTGTATTCCAATGTTGCAACTTGCTGAAAACCGTCCACAGTGTTACTATCATCCTGATTAAACAGTACTGAAAAAAAATTAACTTACAGAGTGCATCAAACATGATTTAGAGCTTGTTTATGGAAAAGTGTTTATTTCTGTATTTCAACATGATTTGGAGCTTGTATTTGAAAAGTGCTTATTTCTGTATTTCAACATGATTTGGAGCTTGTTTTTGAAAAGTGTTTTTTCTGTATTTCAACATGATTTAGAGCTTGTTTTTGGAAAAGTGTTTATTTCTGTATTCCAATGTTGCAACTTGCTGAAAACCGTCCACAGTGTTACTATCATCCTGATTAAACAGTACTGAAATAAAATTAACTTACAGAGTGCATCAAACATGATTTAGAGCTTGTTTATGGAAAAGTGTTTATTTCTGTATTTCAACATGATTTGGAGCTTGTATTTGAAAAGTGCTTATTTCTGTATTTCAACATGATTTGGAGCTTGTTTTTGAAAAGTGTTTTTTCTGTATTTCAACATGATTTGGAGCTTGTATTTGAAAAGTGCTTATTTCTGTATTTCAACATGATTTGGAGCTTGTTTTTGAAAAGTGTTTTTTCTGTATTTCAACAAGATTTGGAGTTTGTTTTCGAAAAGTGTTTTTTCTGTATTTCAACATGATTTAGAGCTTGTTTATGGAAAAGTGTTTATTTCTGTATTTCAACATGATTTGGAGCTTGTATTTGAAAAGTGTTTATTTCTGTTTTTCAACATGATTTAGAGCTTGTTTTTGGAAAAGTGTTTATTTCTGTATTCCAATGTTGCAACTTGCTGAAAACCGTCCACAGTGTTACCATCATCCTGATTAAACAGTACTGAAATAAAATTAACTTACAGAGTGCATCAAACATGATTTAGAGCTTGTTTATGGAAAAGTGTTTATTTCTGTATTTCAACATGATTTGGAGCTTGTATTTGAAATGTGCTTATTTCTGTATTTCAACATGATTTGGAGCTTGTTTTTGAAAAGTGTTTTTTCTGTATTTCAACAAGATTTGGAGCTTGTTTTCGAAAAGTGTTTTTTCTGTATTTCAACATGATTTAGAGCTTGTTTTTGGAAAAGTGTTTATTTCTGTATTTCAACATGATTTGGAGCTTGTATTTGAAAAGTGCTTATTTCTGTATTTCAACATGATTTGGAGCTTGTTTTTGAAAAGTGTTTTTTCTGTATTTCAACAAGATTTGGAGCTTGTTTTCGAAAAGTGTTTTTTCTGTATTTCAACATGATTTAGAGCTTGTTTATGGAAAAGTGTTTATTTCTGTATTTCAACATGATTTGGAGCTTGTTTATGGAAAAGTGTTTATTTCTGTATTTCAACATGATTTGGAGCTTGTATTTGAAAAGTGCTTATTTCTGTATTTCAACATGATTTGGAGCTTGTTTTTGAAAAGTGTTTTTTCTGTATTTCAACAAGATTTGGAGCTTGTTTTCGAAAAGTGTTTTTTCTGTATTTCAACATGATTTAGAGCTTGTTTTTGGAAAAGTGTTTATTTCTGTATTTCAACATGATTTGGAGCTTGTATTTGAAAAGTGCTTATTTCTGTATTTCAACATGATTTGGAGCTTGTTTTTGAAAAGTGTTTTTTCTGTATTTCAACAAGATTTGGAGCTTGTTTTCGAAAAGTGTTTTTTCTGTATTTCAACATGATTTAGAGCTTGTTTATGGAAAAGTGTTTATTTCTGTATTTCAACATGATTTGGAGCTTGTTTATGGAAAAGTGTTTATTTCTGTATTTCAACATGATTTGGAGCTTGTATTTGAAAAGTGCTTATTTCTGTATTTCAACATGATTTGGAGCTTGTTTTTGAAAAGTGTTTTTTCTGTATTTCAACATGATTTGGAGCTTGTATTTGAAAAGTGCTTATTTCTGTATTTCAACATGATTTGGAGCTTGTTTATGGAAAAGTGTTTATTTCTGTATTTCAACATGATTTGGAGCTTGTATTTGAAAAGTGCTTATTTCTGTATTTCAACATGATTTGGAGCTTGTTTTTGAAAAGTGTTTTTTCTGTATTTCAACAAGATTTGGAGCTTGTTTTCGAAAAGTGTTTTTTCTGTATTTCAACAAGATTTGGAGCTTGTTTTCGAAAAGTGTTTTTTCTGTATTTCAACATGATTTAGAGCTTGTTTTTGGAAAAGTGTTTATTTCTGTATTTCAACATGATTTGGAGCTTGTATTTGAAAAGTGCTTATTTCTGTATTTCAACATGATTTGGAGCTTGTTTTTGAAAAGTGTTTTTTCTGTATTTCAACAAGATTTGGAGCTTGTTTTCGAAAAGTGTTTTTTCTGTATTTCAACATGATTTAGAGCTTGTTTATGGAAAAGTGTTTATTTCTGTATTTCAACATGATTTGGAGCTTGTTTATGGAAAAGTGTTTATTTCTGTATTTCAACATGATTTGGAGCTTGTATTTGAAAAGTGCTTATTTCTGTATTTCAACATGATTTGGAGCTTGTTTTTGAAAAGTGTTTTTTCTGTATTTCAACAAGATTTGGAGCTTGTTTTCGAAAAGTGTTTTTTCTGTATTTCAACATGATTTAGAGCTTGTTTTTGGAAAAGTGTTTATTTCTGTATTTCAACATGATTTGGAGCTTGTATTTGAAAAGTGCTTATTTCTGTATTTCAACATGATTTAGAGCTTGTTTATGGAAAAGTGTTTATTTCTGTATTTCAACATGATTTGGAGCTTGTATTTGAAAAGTGTTTATTTCTGTTTTTCAACATGATTTAGAGCTTGTTTTTGGAAAAGTGTTTATTTCTGTATTCCAATGTTGCAACTTGCTGAAAACCGTCCACAGTGTTACCATCATCCTGATTAAACAGTACTGAAATAAAATTAACTTACAGAGTGCATCAAACATGATTTAGAGCTTGTTTATGGAAAAGTGTTTATTTCTGTATTTCAACATGATTTGGAGCTTGTATTTGAAATGTGCTTATTTCTGTATTTCAACATGATTTGGAGCTTGTTTTTGAAAAGTGTTTTTTCTGTATTTCAACAAGATTTGGAGCTTGTTTTCGAAAAGTGTTTTTTCTGTATTTCAACATGATTTAGAGCTTGTTTTTGGAAAAGTGTTTATTTCTGTATTTCAACATGATTTGGAGCTTGTATTTGAAAAGTGCTTATTTCTGTATTTCAACATGATTTGGAGCTTGTTTTTGAAAAGTGTTTTTTCTGTATTTCAACAAGATTTGGAGCTTGTTTTCGAAAAGTGTTTTTTCTGTATTTCAACATGATTTAGAGCTTGTTTATGGAAAAGTGTTTATTTCTGTATTTCAACATGATTTGGAGCTTGTATTTGAAAAGTGCTTATTTCTGTATTTCAACATGATTTGGAGCTTGTTTATGGAAAAGTGTTTATTTCTGTATTTCAACATGATTTGGAGCTTGTATTTGAAAAGTGCTTATTTCTGTATTTCAACATGATTTGGAGCTTGTTTTTGAAAAGTGTTTTTTCTGTATTTCAACAAGATTTGGAGCTTGTTTTCGAAAAGTGTTTTTTCTGTATTTCAACATGATTTAGAGCTTGTTTTTGGAAAAGTGTTTATTTCTGTATTCCAATGTTGCAACTTGCTGAAAACCGTCCACAGTGTTCCTATCATCCTGATTAAACAGTACTGAAATAAAAGTAACTTACAGAGTGCATCAAACATGATTTAGAGCTTGTTTATGGAAAAGTGTTTATTTCTGTATTTCAACATGATTTGGAGCTTGTTTTTGAAAAGGGCTTATTTCTGTTTTTCAACATGATTTAGAGCTTGTTTTTGGAAAAGTGTTTATTTCTGTATTTCAATTTTGCAACTTGCTGAAAACTGTCCACAGTGTTCCTATCATCCTGATTATACAGTACTGAAATAAAATTAACTTACAGAGTGCATCAAACATGATTTAGAGCTTGTTTATGGAAAAGTGTTTTTTCTGTATTTCAACAAGATTTGGAGCTTGTTTTCGAAAAGTGTTTTTTCTGTATTTCAACATGATTTAGAGCTTGTTTTTGGAAAAGTGTTTATTTCTGTATTTCAACATGATTTGGAGCTTGTATTTGAAAAGTGCTTATTTCTGTATTTCAACATGATTTGGAGCTTGTTTTTGAAAAGTGTTTTTTCTGTATTTCAACATGATTTAGAGCTTGTTTTTGGAAAAGTGTTTATTTCTGTATTCCAATGTTGCAACTTGCTGAAAACCGTCCACAGTGTTACTATCATCCTGATTAAACAGTACTGAAATAAAATTAACTTACAGAGTGCATCAAACATGATTTAGAGCTTGTTTATGGAAAAGTGTTTATTTCTGTATTTCAACATGATTTGGAGCTTGTATTTGAAAAGTGCTTATTTCTGTATTTCAACATGATTTGGAGCTTGTTTTTGAAAAGTGTTTTTTCTGTATTTCAACATGATTTAGAGCTTGTTTTTGGAAAAGTGTTTATTTCTGTATTTCAATGTTGCAACTTGCTGAAAACTGTCCACAGTGTTCCTATCATCCTGATTAAACAGTACTGAAATAAAATTAACTTACAGAGAGCATCAAACATGATTTAGAGCTTGTTTATGGAAAAGTGTTTATTTCTGTATTTCAACATGATTTGGAGCTTGTTTTTGAAAAGTGTTTATTTCTGTATTTCAACATGATTTGGAGCTTGTTTTTGAAAAGTGCTTATTTCTGTATTTCAACATGATTTGGAGCTTGTTTTTGAAAAGTGTTTATTTCTGTTTTTCAACATGATTTAGAGCTTGTTTTTGGAAAAGTGTTTATTTCTGTATTCCAATGTTGCAACTTGCTGAAAACCGTCCACAGTGTTACTATCATCCTGATTAAACAGTACTGAAAAAAAATTAACTTACAGAGTGCATCAAACATGATTTAGAGCTTGTTTATGGAAAAGTGTTTATTTCTGTATTTCAACATGATTTGGAGCTTGTATTTGAAAAGTGCTTATTTCTGTATTTCAACATGATTTGGAGCTTGTTTTTGAAAAGTGTTTTTTCTGTATTTCAACATGATTTAGAGCTTGTTTTTGGAAAAGTGTTTATTTCTGTATTCCAATGTTGCAACTTGCTGAAAACCGTCCACAGTGTTACTATCATCCTGATTAAACAGTACTGAAATAAAATTAACTTACAGAGTGCATCAAACATGATTTAGAGCTTGTTTATGGAAAAGTGTTTATTTCTGTATTTCAACATGATTTGGAGCTTGTATTTGAAAAGTGCTTATTTCTGTATTTCAACATGATTTGGAGCTTGTTTTTGAAAAGTGTTTTTTCTGTATTTCAACATGATTTGGAGCTTGTATTTGAAAAGTGCTTATTTCTGTATTTCAACATGATTTGGAGCTTGTTTTTGAAAAGTGTTTTTTCTGTATTTCAACATGATTTGGAGCTTGTATTTGAAAAGTGCTTATTTCTGTATTTCAACATGATTTGGAGCTTGTTTTTGAAAAGTTTTTTTTCTGTATTTCAACATGATTTAGAGCTTGTTTTTGGAAAAGTGTTTATTTCTGTATTCCAATGTTGCAACTTGCTGAAAACCGTCCACAGTGTTACTATCATCCTGATTAAACAGTACTGAAATAAAATTAACTTACAGAGTGCATCAAACATGATTTAGAGCTTGTTTATGGAAAAGTGTTTATTTCTGTATTTCAACATGATTTGGAGCTTGTATTTGAAAAGTGCTTATTTCTGTATTTCAACATGATTTGGAGCTTGTTTTTGAAAAGTGTTTTTTCTGTATTTCAACAAGATTTAGAGCTTGTTTTTGGAAAAGTGTTTATTTCTGTATTTCAATGTTGCAACTTGCTGAAAACTGTCCACAGTGTTCCTATCATCCTGATTAAACAGTACTGAAATAAAATTAACTTACAGAGAGCATCAAACATGATTTAGAGCTTGTTTATGGAAAAGTGTTTATTTCTGTATTTCAACATGATTTGGAGCTTGTTTTTGAAAAGTGTTTATTTCTGTATTTCAACATGATTTGGAGCTTGTTTTTGAAAAGTGCTTATTTCTGTATTTCAACATGATTTGGAGCTTGTTTTTGAAAAGTGTTTATTTCTGTTTTTCAACATGATTTAGAGCTTGTTTTTGGAAAAGTGTTTATTTCTGTATTCCAATGTTGCAACTTGCTGAAAACCGTCCACAGTGTTACTATCATCCTGATTAAACAGTACTGAAAAAAAATTAACTTACAGAGTGCATCAAACATGATTTAGAGCTTGTTTATGGAAAAGTGTTTATTTCTGTATTTCAACATGATTTGGAGCTTGTATTTGAAAAGTGCTTATTTCTGTATTTCAACATGATTTGGAGCTTGTTTTTGAAAAGTGTTTTTTCTGTATTTCAACATGATTTAGAGCTTGTTTTTGGAAAAGTGTTTATTTCTGTATTCCAATGTTGCAACTTGCTGAAAACCGTCCACAGTGTTACTATCATCCTGATTAAACAGTACTGAAATAAAATTAACTTACAGAGTGCATCAAACATGATTTAGAGCTTGTTTATGGAAAAGTGTTTATTTCTGTATTTCAACATGATTTGGAGCTTGTATTTGAAAAGTGCTTATTTCTGTATTTCAACATGATTTGGAGCTTGTTTTTGAAAAGTGTTTTTTCTGTATTTCAACATGATTTGGAGCTTGTATTTGAAAAGTGCTTATTTCTGTATTTCAACATGATTTGGAGCTTGTTTTTGAAAAGTGTTTTTTCTGTATTTCAACAAGATTTGGAGTTTGTTTTCGAAAAGTGTTTTTTCTGTATTTCAACATGATTTAGAGCTTGTTTATGGAAAAGTGTTTATTTCTGTATTTCAACATGATTTGGAGCTTGTATTTGAAAAGTGTTTATTTCTGTTTTTCAACATGATTTAGAGCTTGTTTTTGGAAAAGTGTTTATTTCTGTATTCCAATGTTGCAACTTGCTGAAAACCGTCCACAGTGTTACCATCATCCTGATTAAACAGTACTGAAATAAAATTAACTTACAGAGTGCATCAAACATGATTTAGAGCTTGTTTATGGAAAAGTGTTTATTTCTGTATTTCAACATGATTTGGAGCTTGTATTTGAAATGTGCTTATTTCTGTATTTCAACATGATTTGGAGCTTGTTTTTGAAAAGTGTTTTTTCTGTATTTCAACAAGATTTGGAGCTTGTTTTCGAAAAGTGTTTTTTCTGTATTTCAACATGAATTAGAGCTTGTTTTTGGAAAAGTGTTTATTTCTGTATTTCAACATGATTTGGAGCTTGTATTTGAAAAGTGCTTATTTCTGTATTTCAACATGATTTGGAGCTTGTTTTTGAAAAGTGTTTTTTCTGTATTTCAACAAGATTTGGAGCTTGTTTTCGAAAAGTGTTTTTTCTGTATTTCAACATGATTTAGAGCTTGTTTATGGAAAAGTGTTTATTTCTGTATTTCAACATGATTTGGAGCTTGTATTTGAAAAGTGCTTATTTCTGTATTTCAACATGATTTGGAGCTTGTTTATGGAAAAGTGTTTATTTCTGTATTTCAACATGATTTGGAGCTTGTATTTGAAAAGTGCTTATTTCTGTATTTCAACATGATTTGGAGCTTGTTTTTTAAAAGTGTTTTTTCTGTATTTCAACAAGATTTGGAGCTTGTTTTCGAAAAGTGTTTTTTCTGTATTTCAACATGATTTAGAGCTTGTTTATGGAAAAGTGTTTATTTCTGTATTTCAACATGATTTGGAGCTTGTTTTTGAAAAGGGCTTATTTCTGTTTTTCAACATGATTTGGAGCTTGTTTTTGAAAAATGTTTTTTCTGTATTTCAACATGATTTAGAGCTTGTTTTTGGAAAAGTGTTTATTTCTGTATTTCAATGTTGCAACTTGCTGAAAACTGTCCACAGTGTTCCTATCATCCTGATTAAACAGTACTGAAATAAAATTAACTTACAGAGTGCATCAAACATGATTTAGAGCTTGTTTATGGAAAAGTGTTTATTTCTGTATTTCAACATGATTTGGAGCTTGTATTTGAAAAGTGCTTATTTCTGTATTTCAACATGATTTGGAGCTTGTTTTTGAAAAGTGTTTTTTCTGTATTTCAACAAGATTTGGAGCTTGTTTTCGAAAAGTGTTTTTTCTGTATTTCAACATGATTTAGAGCTTGTTTTTGGAAAAGTGTTTATTTCTGTATTCCAATGTTGCAACTTGCTGAAAACCGTCCACAGTGTTCCTATCATCCTGATTAAACAGTACTGAAATAAAAGTAACTTACAGAGTGCATCAAACATGATTTAGAGCTTGTTTATGGAAAAGTGTTTATTTCTGTTTTTCAACATGATTTGGAGCTTGTTTTTGAAAAGTGTTTTTTCTGTATTTCAACATGATTTAGAGCTTGTTTTTGGAAAAGTGTTTATTTCTGTATTTCAATGTTGCAACTTGCTGAAAACTGTCCACAGTGTTCCTATCATCCTGATTAAACAGTACTGAAATAAAATTAACTTACAGAGTGCATCAAACATGATTTAGAGCTTGTTTATGGAAAAGTGTTTATTTCTGTATTTCAACATGATTTGGAGCTTGTATTTGAGAAGTGCTTATTTCTGTATTTCAACATGATTTGGAGCTTGTTTTGAAAAGTGTTTTTTCTGTATTTCAACAAGATTTAGAGCTTGTTTTTGGAAAAGTGTTTATTTCTGTATTTCAATGTTGCAACTTGCTGAAAACTGTCCACAGTGTTCCTATCATCCTGATTAAACAGTACTGAAATAAAATTAACTTACAGAGAGCATCAAACATGATTTAGAGCTTGTTTATGGAAAAGTGTTTATTTCTGTATTTCAACATGATTTGGAGCTTGTTTTTGAAAAGTGCTTATTTCTGTATTTCAACATGATTTGGAGCTTGTTTTTGAAAAGTGCTTATTTCTGTATTTCAACATGATTTGGAGCTTGTTTTTGAAAAGTGTTTTTTCTGTATTTCAACAAGATTTGGAGCTTGTTTTCGAAAAGTGTTTTTTCTGTATTTCAACATGATTTAGAGCTTGTTTTTGGAAAAGTGTTTATTTCTGTATTTCAACATGATTTGGAGCTTGTATTTGAAAAGTGCTTATTTCTGTATTTCAACATGATTTGGAGCTTGTTTTTGAAAAGTGTTTTTTCTGTATTTCAACAAGATTTGGAGCTTGTTTTCGAAAAGTGTTTTTTCTGTATTTCAACATGATTTAGAGCTTGTTTATGGAAAAGTGTTTATTTCTGTATTTCAACATGATTTGGAGCTTGTATTTGAAAAGTGTTTATTTCTGTTTTTCAACATGATTTAGAGCTTGTTTTTGGAAAAGTGTTTATTTCTGTATTCCAATGTTGCAACTTGCTGAAAACCGTCCACAGTGTTACTATCATCCTGATTAAACAGTACTGAAATAAAATTAACTTACAGAGTGCATCAAACATGATTTAGAGCTTGTTTATGGAAAAGTGTTTATTTCTGTATTTCAACATGATTTGGAGCTTGTATTTGAAAAGTGCTTATTTCTGTATTTCAACATGATTTGGAGCTTGTTTTTGAAAAGTGTTTTTTCTGTATTTCAACAAGATTTGGAGCTTGTTTTCGAAAAGTGTTTTTTCTGTATTTCAACATGATTTAGAGCTTGCTTTTGGAAAAGTGTTTATTTCCTGTATTCAACATGATTGGAGCTTGAATTGAAAAGTGCTTACAGTAGTTCATCAACATGATTTAGAGCTTGTTTATGGAAAAGTGTTTATTTCTGTATTTCAACATGATTTGGAGCTTGTATTTGAAAAGTGCTTATTTCTGTATTTCAACATGATTTGGAGCTTGTTTTTGAAAAGTGTTTTTTCTGTATTTCAACAAGATTTGGAGCTTGTTTTCGAAAAGTGTTTTTTCTGTATTTCAACATGATTTAGAGCTTGTTTTTGGAAAAGTGTTTATTTCTGTATTCCAATGTTGCAACTTGCTGAAAACCGTCCACAGTGTTCCTATCATCCTGATTAAACAGTACTGAAATAAAATTAACTTACAGAGTGCATCAAACATGATTTAGAGCTTGTTTATGGAAAAGTGTTTATTTCTGTATTTCAACATGATTTGGAGCTTGTTTTTGAAAAGGGCTTATTTCTGTTTTTCAACATGATTTAGAGCTTGTTTTTGGAAAAGTGTTTATTTCTGTATTTCAATTTTGCAACTTGCTGAAAACTGTCCACAGTGTTCCTATCATCCTGATTATACAGTACTGAAATAAAATTAACTTACAGAGTGCATCAAACATGATTTAGAGCTTGTTTATGGAAAAGTGTTTTTTCTGTATTTCAACAAGATTTGGAGCTTGTTTTCGAAAAGTGTTTTTTCTGTATTTCAACATGATTTAGAGCTTGTTTTTGGAAAAGTGTTTATTTCTGTATTTCAACATGATTTGGAGCTTGTTTTCGAAAAGTGTTTTTTCTGTATTTCAACATGATTTAGAGCTTGTTTTTGGAAAAGTGTTTATTTCTGTATTCCAATGTTGCAACTTGCTGAAAACCGTCCACAGTGTTCCTATCATCCTGATTAAACAGTACTGAAATAAAAGTAACTTACAGAGTGCATCAAACATGATTTAGAGCTTGTTTATGGAAAAGTGTTTATTTCTGTTTTTCAACATGATTTGGAGCTTGTTTTTGAAAAGTGTTTTTTCTGTATTTCAACATGATTTAGAGCTTGTTTTTGGAAAAGTGTTTATTTCTGTATTTCAATGTTGCAACTTGCTGAAAACTGTCCACAGTGTTCCTATCATCCTGATTAAACAGTACTGAAATAAAATTAACTTACAGAGTGCATCAAACATGATTTAGAGCTTGTTTATGGAAAAGTGTTTATTTCTGTATTTCAACATGATTTGGAGCTTGTATTTGAGAAGTGCTTATTTCTGTATTTCAACATGATTTGGAGCTTGTTTTGAAAAGTGTTTTTTCTGTATTTCAACAAGATTTAGAGCTTGTTTTTGGAAAAGTGTTTATTTCTGTATTTCAATGTTGCAACTTGCTGAAAACTGTCCACAGTGTTCCTATCATCCTGATTAAACAGTACTGAAATAAAATTAACTTACAGAGAGCATCAAACATGATTTAGAGCTTGTTTATGGAAAAGTGTTTATTTCTGTATTTCAACATGATTTGGAGCTTGTTTTTGAAAAGTGCTTATTTCTGTATTTCAACATGATTTGGAGCTTGTTTTTGAAAAGTGCTTATTTCTGTATTTCAACATGATTTGGAGCTTGTTTTTGAAAAGTGTTTATTTCTGTTTTTCAACATGATTTAGAGCTTGTTTTTGGAAAAGTGTTTATTTCTGTATTCCAATGTTGCAACTTGCTGAAAACCGTCCACAGTGTTACTATCATCCTGATTAAACAGTACTGAAATAAAAGTAACTTACAGAGTGCATCAAACATGATTTAGAGCTTGTTTATGGAAAAGTGTTTATTTCTGTATTTCAACATGATTTGGAGCTTGTATTTGAAAAGTGCTTATTTCTGTATTTCAACATGATTTGGAGCTTGTTTTCGAAAAGTGTTTTTTCTGTATTTCAACATGATTTAGAGCTTGTTTTTGGAAAAGTGTTTATTTCTGTATTTCAATGTTGCAACTTGCTGAAAACTGTCCACAGTGTTCCTATCATCCTGATTAAACAGTACTGAAATAAAATTAACTTACAGAGTGCATCAAACATGATTTTAGAGCTTGTTTATGGAAAAGTGTTTATTTCTGTATTTCAACATGATTTGGAGCTTGTATTTGAAAAGTGCTTATTTCTGTATTTCAACATGATTTGGAGCTTGTTTTTGAAAAGTGTTTTTTCTGTATTTCAACAAGATTTAGAGCTTGTTTTTGGAAAAGTGTTTATTTCTGTATTTCAATGTTGCAACTTGCTGAAAACCGTCCACAGTGTTCCTATCATCCTGATTAAACAGTACTGAAATAAAATTAACTTACAGAGTGCATCAAACATGATTTAGAGCTTGTTTATGGAAAAGTGTTTATTTCTGTATTTCAACATGATTTGGAGCTTGTATTTGAAAAGTGCTTATTTCTGTATTTCAACATGATTTGGAGCTTGTTTTTGAAAAGTGTTTTTTCTGTATTTCAACATGATTTAGAGCTTGTTTTTGGAAAAGTGTTTATTTCTGTATTCCAATGTTGCAACTTGCTGAAAACCGTCCACAGTGTTCCTATCATCCTGATTAAACAGTACTGAAATAAAATTAACTTACAGAGTGCATCAAACATGATTTAGAGCTTGTTTATGGAAAAGTGTTTATTTCTGTATTTCAACATGATTTGGAGCTTGTATTTGAGAAGTGCTTATTTCTGTATTTCAACATGATTTGGAGCTTGTTTTGAAAAGTGTTTATTTCTGTTTTTCAACATGATTTAGAGCTTGTTTTTGGAAAAGTGTTTATTTCTGTATTCCAATGTTGCAACTTGCTGAAAACCGTCCACAGTGTTACTATCATCCTGATTAAACAGTACTGAAATAAAATTAACTTACAGAGTGCATCAAACATGATTTAGAGCTTGTTTATGGAAAAGTGTTTATTTCTGTATTTCAACATGATTTGGAGCTTGTATTTGAAAAGTGCTTATTTCTGTATTTCAACATGATTTGGAGCTTGTTTTTGAAAAGTGTTTTTTCTGTATTTCAACAAGATTTGGAGCTTGTTTTCGAAAAGTGTTTTTTCTGTATTTCAACATGATTTAGAGCTTGTTTTTGGAAAAGTGTTTATTTCTGTATTCCAATGTTGCAACTTGCTGAAAACCGTCCACAGTGTTCCTATCATCCTGATTAAACAGTACTGAAATAAAAGTAACTTACAGAGTGCATCAAACATGATTTAGAGCTTGTTTATGGAAAAGTGTTTATTTCTGTATTTCAACATGATTTGGAGCTTGTATTTGAAAAGTGCTTATTTCTGTATTTCAACATGATTTGGAGCTTGTTTTTGAAAAGTGTTTTTTTCTGTATTTCAACATGATTTAGAGCTTGTTTTTGGAAAAGTGTTTATTTCTGTATTTCAATGTTGCAACTTGCTGAAAACTGTCCACAGTGTTCCTATCATCCTGATTAAACAGTACTGAAATAAAATTAACTTACAGAGTGCATCAAACATGATTTAGAGCTTGTTTATGGAAAAGTGTTTATTTCTGTATTTCAACATGATTTGGAGCTTGTATTTGAAAAGTGCTTATTTCTGTATTTCAACATGATTTGGAGCTTGTTTTTGAAAAGTGTTTTTTCTGTATTTCAACAAGATTTAGAGCTTGTTTTTGGAAAAGTGTTTATTTCTGTATTTCAATGTTGCAACTTGCTGAAAACTGTCCACAGTGTTCCTATCATCCTGATTAAACAGTACTGAAATAAAATTAACTTACAGAGAGCATCAAACATGATTTAGAGCTTGTTTATGGAAAAGTGTTTATTTCTGTATTTCAACATGATTTGGAGCTTGTATTTGAAAAGTGCTTATTTCTGTATTTCAACATGATTTGGAGCTTGTTTTTGAAAAGTGTTTTTTCTGTATTTCAACATGATTTAGAGCTTGTTTTTGGAAAAGTGTTTATTTCTGTATTCCAATGTTGCAACTTGCTGAAAACCGTCCACAGTGTTACTATCATCCTGATTAAACAGTACTGAAATAAAATTAACTTACAGAGTGCATCAAACATGATTTAGAGCTTGTTTATGGAAAAGTGTTTATTTCTGTATTTCAACATGATTTGGAGCTTGTATTTGAGAAGTGCTTATTTCTGTATTTCAACATGATTTGGAGCTTGTTTTGAAAAGTGTTTTTTCTGTATTTCAACAAGATTTAGAGCTTGTTTTTGGAAAAGTGTTTATTTCTGTATTTCAATGTTGCAACTTGCTGAAAACTGTCCACAGTGTTCCTATCATCCTGATTAAACAGTACTGAAATAAAATTAACTTACAGAGAGCATCAAACATGATTTAGAGCTTGTTTATGGAAAAGTGTTTATTTCTGTATTTCAACATGATTTGGAGCTTGTTTTTGAAAAGTGCTTATTTCTGTATTTCAACATGATTTGGAGCTTGTTTTTGAAAAGTGCTTATTTCTGTATTTCAACATGATTTGGAGCTTGTTTTTGAAAAGTGTTTATTTCTGTTTTTCAACATGATTTAGAGCTTGTTTTTGGAAAAGTGTTTATTTCTGTATTCCAATGTTGCAACTTGCTGAAAACCGTCCACAGTGTTACTATCATCCTGATTAAACAGTACTGAAATAAAATTAACTTACAGAGTGCATCAAACATGATTTAGAGCTTGTTTATGGAAAAGTGTTTATTTCTGTATTTCAACATGATTTGGAGCTTGTATTTGAAAAGTGCTTATTTCTGTATTTCAACATGATTTGGAGCTTGTTTTCGAAAAGTGTTTTTTCTGTATTTCAACATGATTTAGAGCTTGTTTTTGGAAAAGTGTTTATTTCTGTATTTCAATGTTGCAACTTGCTGAAAACTGTCCACAGTGTTCCTATCATCCTGATTAAACAGTACTGAAATAAAATTAACTTACAGAGTGCATCAAACATGATTTAGAGCTTGTTTATGGAAAAGTGTTTATTTCTGTATTTCAACATGATTTGGAGCTTGTATTTGAAAAGTGCTTATTTCTGTATTTCAACATGATTTGGAGCTTGTTTTTGAAAAGTGTTTTTTCTGTATTTCAACATGATTTAGAGCTTGTTTTTGGAAAAGTGTTTATTTCTGTATTTCAATGTTGCAACTTGCTGAAAACTGTCCACAGTGTTCCTATCATCCTGATTAAACAGTACTGAAATAAAATTAACTTACAGAGTGCATCAAACATGATTTAGAGCTTGTTTATGGAAAAGTGTTTATTTCTGTATTTCAACATGATTTGGAGCTTGTTTTTGAAAAGTGCTTATTTCTGTATTTCAACATGATTTGGAGCTTGTTTTTGAAAAGTGTTTTTTCTGTATTTCAACATGATTTAGAGCTTGTTTTTGGAAAAGTGTTTATTTCTGTATTCCAATGTTGCAACTTGCTGAAAACCGTCCACAGTGTTCCTATCATCCTGATTAAACAGTACTGAAATAAAATTAACTTACAGAGTGCATCAAACATGATTTAGAGCTTGTTTATGGAAAAGTGTTTATTTCTGTATTTCAACATGATTTGGAGCTTGTATTTGAAAAGTGCTTATTTCTGTATTTCAACATGATTTGGAGCTTGTTTTTGAAAAGTGTTTTTTCTGTATTTCAACATGATTTAGAGCTTGTTTTTGGAAAAGTGTTTATTTCTGTATTCCAATGTTGCAACTTGCTGAAAACCGTCCACAGTGTTACTATCATCCTGATTAAACAGTACTGAAATAAAATTAACTTACAGAGTGCATCAAACATGATTTAGAGCTTGTTTATGGAAAAGTGTTTATTTCTGTATTTCAACATGATTTGGAGCTTGTATTTGAGAAGTGCTTATTTCTGTATTTCAACATGATTTGGAGCTTGTTTTGAAAAGTGTTTTTTCTGTATTTCAACAAGATTTAGAGCTTGTTTTTGGAAAAGTGTTTATTTCTGTATTTCAATGTTGCAACTTGCTGAAAACTGTCCACAGTGTTCCTATCATCCTGATTAAACAGTACTGAAATAAAATTAACTTACAGAGTGCATCAAACATGATTTAGAGCTTGTTTATGGAAAAGTGTTTATTTCTGTATTTCAACATGATTTGGAGCTTGTATTTGAAAAGTGCTTATTTCTGTATTTCAACATGATTTGGAGCTTGTTTTTGAAAAGTGTTTTTTCTGTATTTCAACAAGATTTAGAGCTTGTTTTTGGAAAAGTGTTTATTTCTGTATTTCAATGTTGCAACTTGCTGAAAACTGTCCACAGTGTTCCTATCATCCTGATTAAACAGTACTGAAATAAAATTAACTTACAGAGAGCATCAAACATGATTTAGAGCTTGTTTATGGAAAAGTGTTTATTTCTGTATTTCAACATGATTTGGAGCTTGTTTTTGAAAAGTGCTTATTTCTGTATTTCAACATGATTTGGAGCTTGTTTTTGAAAAGTGCTTATTTCTGTATTTCAACATGATTTGGAGCTTGTTTTTGAAAAGTGTTTATTTCTGTTTTTCAACATGATTTAGAGCTTGTTTTTGGAAAAGTGTTTATTTCTGTATTCCAATGTTGCAACTTGCTGAAAACCGTCCACAGTGTTACTATCATCCTGATTAAACAGTACTGAAATAAAATTAACTTACAGAGTGCATCAAACATGATTTAGAGCTTGTTTATGGAAAAGTGTTTATTTCTGTATTTCAACATGATTTGGAGCTTGTATTTGAAAAGTGCTTATTTCTGTATTTCAACATGATTTGGAGCTTGTTTTCGAAAAGTGTTTTTTCTGTATTTCAACATGATTTAGAGCTTGTTTTTGGAAAAGTGTTTATTTCTGTATTTCAATGTTGCAACTTGCTGAAAACTGTCCACAGTGTTCCTATCATCCTGATTAAACAGTACTGAAATAAAATTAACTTACAGAGTGCATCAAACATGATTTAGAGCTTGTTTATGGAAAAGTGTTTATTTCTGTATTTCAACATGATTTGGAGCTTGTATTTGAAAAGTGCTTATTTCTGTATTTCAACATGATTTGGAGCTTGTTTTTGAAAAGTGTTTTTTCTGTATTTCAACATGATTTAGAGCTTGTTTTTGGAAAAGTGTTTATTTCTGTATTTCAATGTTGCAACTTGCTGAAAACTGTCCACAGTGTTCCTATCATCCTGATTAAACAGTACTGAAATAAAATTAACTTACAGAGAGCATCAAACATGATTTAGAGCTTGTTTATGGAAAAGTGTTTATTTCTGTATTTCAACATGATTTGGAGCTTGTTTTTGAAAAGTGCTTATTTCTGTATTTAAACATGATTTGGAGCTTGTTTTTGAAAAGTGTTTATTTCTGTTTTTCAACATGATTTAGAGCTTGTTTTTGGAAAAGTGTTTATTTCTGTATTTCAACATGATTTGGAGCTTGTTTTTGAATAGTGTTTATTTCTGTTTTTCAACATGATTTAGAGCTTGTTTTTGGAAAAGTGTTTATTTCTGTATTCCAATGTTGCAACTTGCTGAAAACCGTCCACAGTGTTACTATCATCCTGATTAAACAGTACTGAAATAAAATTAACTTACAGAGTGCATCAAACATGATTTAGAGCTTGTTTATGGAAAAGTGTTTATTTCTGTATTTCAACATGATTTGGAGCTTGTATTTGAAAAGTGCTTATTTCTGTATTTCAACATGATTTGGAGCTTGTTTTCGAAAAGTGTTTTTTCTGTATTTCAACATGATTTAGAGCTTGTTTTTGGAAAAGTGTTTATTTCTGTATTCCAATGTTGCAACTTGCTGAAAACCGTCCACAGTGTTCCTATCATCCTGATTAAACAGTACTGAAATAAAATTAACTTACAGAGTGCATCAAACATGATTTAGAGCTTGTTTATGGAAAAGTGTTTATTTCTGTATTTCAACATGATTTGGAGCTTGTATTTGAAAAGTGCTTATTTCTGTATTTCAACATGATTTGGAGCTTGTTTTTGAAAAGTGTTTTTTCTGTATTTCAACAAGATTTGGAGCTTGTTTTCGAAAAGTGTTTTTTCTGTATTTCAACATGATTTAGAGCTTGTTTTTGGAAAAGTGTTTATTTCTGTATTCCAATGTTGCAACTTGCTGAAAACCGTCCACAGTGTTCCTATCATCCTGATTAAACAGTACTGAAATAAAAGTAACTTACAGAGTGCATCAAACATGATTTAGAGCTTGTTTATGGAAAAGTGTTTATTTCTGTATTTCAACATGATTTGGAGCTTGTTTTTGAAAAGTGCTTATTTCTGTATTTCAACATGATTTGGAGCTTGTTTTTGAAAAGTGTTTTTTTCTGTATTTCAACATGATTTAGAGCTTGTTTTTGGAAAAGTGTTTATTTCTGTATTTCAATGTTGCAACTTGCTGAAAACTGTCCACAGTGTTCCTATCATCCTGATTAAACAGTACTGAAATAAAATTAACTTACAGAGTGCATCAAACATGATTTAGAGCTTGTTTATGGAAAAGTGTTTATTTCTGTATTTCAACATGATTTGGAGCTTGTATTTGAGAAGTGCTTATTTCTGTATTTCAACATGATTTGGAGCTTGTTTTGAAAAGTGTTTTTTCTGTATTTCAACAAGATTTAGAGCTTGTTTTTGGAAAAGTGTTTATTTCTGTATTTCAATGTTGCAACTTGCTGAAAACTGTCCACAGTGTTCCTATCATCCTGATTAAACAGTACTGAAATAAAATTAACTTACAGAGAGCATCAAACATGATTTAGAGCTTGTTTATGGAAAAGTGTTTATTTCTGTATTTCAACATGATTTGGAGCTTGTATTTGAAAAGTGCTTATTTCTGTATTTCAACATGATTTGGAGCTTGTTTTTGAAAAGTGTTTTTTCTGTATTTCAACATGATTTAGAGCTTGTTTTTGGAAAAGTGTTTATTTCTGTATTCCAATGTTGCAACTTGCTGAAAACCGTCCACAGTGTTACTATCATCCTGATTAAACAGTACTGAAATAAAATTAACTTAGAGTGCATCAAACATGATTTAGAGCTTGTTTATGGAAAAGTGTTTATTTCTGTATTTCAACATGATTTGGAGCTTGTATTTGAGAAGTGCTTATTTCTGTATTTCAACATGATTTGGAGCTTGTTTTGAAAAGTGTTTTTTCTGTATTTCAACAAGATTTAGAGCTTGTTTTTGGAAAAGTGTTTATTTCTGTATTTCAATGTTGCAACTTGCTGAAAACTGTCCACAGTGTTCCTATCATCCTGATTAAACAGTACTGAAATAAAATTAACTTACAGAGAGCATCAAACATGATTTAGAGCTTGTTTATGGAAAAGTGTTTATTTCTGTATTTCAACATGATTTGGAGCTTGTTTTTGAAAAGTGCTTATTTCTGTATTTCAACATGATTTGGAGCTTGTTTTTGAAAAGTGCTTATTTCTGTATTTCAACATGATTTGGAGCTTGTTTTTGAAAAGTGTTTATTTCTGTTTTTCAACATGATTTAGAGCTTGTTTTTGGAAAAGTGTTTATTTCTGTATTCCAATGTTGCAACTTTCTGAAAACCGTCCACAGTGTTACTATCATCCTGATTAAACAGTACTGAAATAAAATTAACTTACAGAGTGCATCAAACATGATTTAGAGCTTGTTTATGGAAAAGTGTTTATTTCTGTATTTCAACATGATTTGGAGCTTGTATTTGAAAAGTGCTTATTTCTGTATTTCAACATGATTTGGAGCTTGTTTTCGAAAAGTGTTTTTTCTGTATTTCAACATGATTTAGAGCTTGTTTTTGGAAAAGTGTTTATTTCTGTATTTCAATGTTGCAACTTGCTGAAAACTGTCCACAGTGTTCCTATCATCCTGATTAAACAGTACTGAAATAAAATTAACTTACAGAGTGCATCAAACATGATTTAGAGCTTGTTTATGGAAAAGTGTTTATTTCTGTATTTCAACATGATTTGGAGCTTGTATTTGAAAAGTGCTTATTTCTGTATTTCAACATGATTTGGAGCTTGTTTTTGAAAAGTGTTTTTTCTGTATTTCAACATGATTTAGAGCTTGTTTTTGGAAAAGTGTTTATTTCTGTATTTCAATGTTGCAACTTGCTGAAAACTGTCCACAGTGTTCCTATCATCCTGATTAAACAGTACTGAAATAAAATTAACTTACAGAGAGCATCAAACATGATTTAGAGCTTGTTTATGGAAAAGTGTTTATTTCTGTATTTCAACATGATTTGGAGCTTGTTTTTGAAAAGTGCTTATTTCTGTATTTCAACATGATTTGGAGCTTGTTTTTGAAAAGTGTTTATTTCTGTTTTTCAACATGATTTAGAGCTTGTTTTTGGAAAAGTGTTTATTTCTGTATTTCAACATGATTTGGAGCTTGTTTTTGAATAGTGTTTATTTCTGTTTTTCAACATGATTTAGAGCTTGTTTTTGGAAAAGTGTTTATTTCTGTATTCCAATGTTGCAACTTGCTGAAAACCGTCCACAGTGTTACTATCATCCTGATTAAACAGTACTGAAATAAAATTAACTTACAGAGTGCATCAAACATGATTTAGAGCTTGTTTATGGAAAAGTGTTTATTTCTGTATTTCAACATGATTTGGAGCTTGTATTTGAAAAGTGCTTATTTCTGTATTTCAACATGATTTGGTGCTTGTTTTCGAAAAGTGTTTTTTCTGTATTTCAACATGATTTAGAGCTTGTTTTTGGAAAAGTGTTTATTTCTGTATTTCAATGTTGCAACTTGCTGAAAACTGTCCACAGTGTTCCTATCATCCTGATTAAACAGTACTGAAATAAAATTAACTTACAGAGTGCATCAAACATGATTTAGAGCTTGTTTATGGAAAAGTGTTTATTTCTGTATTTCAACATGATTTGGAGCTTGTATTTGAAAAGTGCTTATTTCTGTATTTCAACATGATTTGGAGCTTGTTTTTGAAAAGTGTTTTTTCTGTATTTCAACAAGATTTAGAGCTTGTTTTTGGAAAAGTGTTTATTTCTGTATTTCAATGTTGCAACTTGCTGAAAACTGTCCACAGTGTTCCTATCATCCTGATTAAACAGTACTGAAATAAAATTAACTTACAGAGAGCATCAAACATGATTTAGAGCTTGTTTATGGAAAAGTGTTTATTTCTGTATTTCAACATGATTTGGAGCTTGTATTTGAAAAGTGCTTATTTCTGTATTTCAACATGATTTGGAGCTTGTTTTTGAAAAGTGTTTTTTCTGTATTTCAACAAGATTTAGAGCTTGTTTTTGGAAAAGTGTTTATTTCTGTATTTCAATGTTGCAACTTGCTGAAAACCGTCCACAGTGTTCCTATCATCCTGATTAAACAGTACTGAAATAAAATTAACTTACAGAGTGCATCAAACATGATTTAGAGCTTGTTTATGGAAAAGTGTTTATTTCTGTATTTCAACATGATTTGGAGCTTGTTTTTGAAAAGTGTTTTTTCTGTATTTCAACATGATTTAGAGCTTGTTTTTGGAAAAGTGTTTATTTCTGTATTCCAATGTTGCAACTTGCTGAAAACCGTCCACAGTGTTCCTATCATCCTGATTAAACAGTACTGAAATAAAATTAACTTACAGAGTGCATCAAACATGATTTAGAGCTTGTTTATGGAAAAGTGTTTATTTCTGTATTTCAACATGATTTGGAGCTTGTATTTGAGAAGTGCTTATTTCTGTATTTCAACATGATTTGGAGCTTGTTTTGAAAAGTGTTTTTTCTGTATTTCAACAAGATTTAGAGCTTGTTTTTGGAAAAGTGTTTATTTCTGTATTTCAATGTTGCAACTTGCTGAAAACTGTCCACAGTGTTCCTATCATCCTGATTAAACAGTACTGAAATAAAATTAACTTACAGAGTGCATCAAACATGATTTAGAGCTTGTTTATGGAAAAGTGTTTATTTCTGTATTTCAACATGATTTGGAGCTTGTATTTGAAAAGTGCTTATTTCTGTATTTCAACATGATTTGGAGCTTGTTTTGAAAAGTGTTTTTTCTGTATTTCAACAAGATTTAGAGCTTGTTTTTGGAAAAGTGTTTATTTCTGTATTTCAATGTTGCAACTTGCTGAAAACTGTCCACAGTGTTCCTATCATCCTGATTAAACAGTACTGAAATAAAATTAACTTACAGAGTGCATCAAACATGATTTAGAGCTTGTTTATGGAAAAGTGTTTATTTCTGTATTTCAACATGATTTGGAGCTTGTTTTTGAAAAGTGCTTATTTCTGTATTTCAACATGATTTGGAGCTTGTTTTTGAAAAGTGCTTATTTCTGTATTTCAACATGATTTGGAGCTTGTTTTTGAAAAGTGTTTATTTCTGTTTTTCAACATGATTTAGAGCTTGTTTTTGGAAAAGTGTTTATTTCTGTATTCCAATGTTGCAACTTGCTGAAAACCGTCCACAGTGTTACTATCATCCTGATTAAACAGTACTGAAATAAAATTAACTTACAGAGTGCATCAAACATGATTTAGAGCTTGTTTATGGAAAAGTGTTTATTTCTGTATTTCAACATGATTTGGAGCTTGTATTTGAAAAGTGCTTATTTCTGTATTTCAACATGATTTGGAGCTTGTTTTCGAAAAGTGTTTTTTCTGTATTTCAACATGATTTAGAGCTTGTTTTTGGAAAAGTGTTTATTTCTGTATTTCAATGTTGCAACTTGCTGAAAACTGTCCACAGTGTTCCTATCATCCTGATTAAACAGTACTGAAATAAAATTAACTTACAGAGTGCATCAAACATGATTTAGAGCTTGTTTATGGAAAAGTGTTTATTTCTGTATTTCAACATGATTTGGAGCTTGTATTTGAAAAGTGCTTATTTCTGTATTTCAACATGATTTGGAGCTTGTTTTTGAAAAGTGTTTTTTCTGTATTTCAACATGATTTAGAGCTTGTTTTTGGAAAAGTGTTTATTTCTGTATTTCAATGTTGCAACTTGCTGAAAACTGTCCACAGTGTTCCTATCATCCTGATTAAACAGTACTGAAATAAAATTAACTTACAGAGAGCATCAAACATGATTTAGAGCTTGTTTATGGAAAAGTGTTTATTTCTGTATTTCAACATGATTTGGAGCTTGTTTTTGAAAAGTGCTTATTTCTGTATTTCAACATGATTTGGAGCTTGTTTTTGAAAAGTGCTTATTTCTGTATTTCAACATGATTTGGAGCTTGTTTTTGAAAAGTGTTTATTTCTGTTTTTCAACATGATTTAGAGCTTGTTTTTGGAAAAGTGTTTATTTCTGTATTCCAATGTTGCAACTTGCTGAAAACCGTCCACAGTGTTACTATCATCCTGATTAAACAGTACTGAAATAAAATTAACTTACAGAGTGCATCAAACATGATTTAGAGCTTGTTTATGGAAAAGTGTTTATTTCTGTATTTCAACATGATTTGGAGCTTGTATTTGAAAAGTGCTTATTTCTGTATTTCAACATGATTTGGAGCTTGTTTTCGAAAAGTGTTTTTTCTGTATTTCAACATGATTTAGAGCTTGTTTTTGGAAAAGTGTTTATTTCTGTATTTCAATGTTGCAACTTGCTGAAAACTGTCCACAGTGTTCCTATCATCCTGATTAAACAGTACTGAAATAAAATTAACTTACAGAGTGCATCAAACATGATTTAGAGCTTGTTTATGGAAAAGTGTTTATTTCTGTATTTCAACATGATTTGGAGCTTGTATTTGAAAAGTGCTTATTTCTGTATTTCAACATGATTTGGAGCTTGTTTTCGAAAAGTGTTTTTTCTGTATTTCAACATGATTTAGAGCTTGTTTTTGGAAAAGTGTTTATTTCTGTATTTCAATGTTGCAACTTGCTGAAAACTGTCCACAGTGTTCCTATCATCCTGATTAAACAGTACTGAAATAAAATTAACTTACAGAGTGCATCAAACATGATTTAGAGCTTGTTTATGGAAAAGTGTTTATTTCTGTATTTCAACATGATTTGGAGCTTGTATTTGAAAAGTGCTTATTTCTGTATTTCAACATGATTTGGAGCTTGTTTTTGAAAAGTGTTTTTTCTGTATTTCAACAAGATTTAGAGCTTGTTTTTGGAAAAGTGTTTATTTCTGTATTTCAATGTTGCAACTTGCTGAAAACTGTCCACAGTGTTCCTATCATCCTGATTAAACAGTACTGAAATAAAATTAACTTACAGAGAGCATCAAACATGATTTAGAGCTTGTTTATGGAAAAGTGTTTATTTCTGTATTTCAACATGATTTGGAGCTTGTTTTTGAAAAGTGCTTATTTCTGTATTTCAACATGATTTGGAGCTTGTTTTTGGAAAAGTGTTTATTTCTGTATTTCAACATGATTTGGAGCTTGTTTTTGAATAGTGTTTATTTCTGTTTTTCAACATGATTTAGAGCTTGTTTTTGGAAAAGTGTTTATTTCTGTATTCCAATGTTGCAACTTGCTGAAAACCGTCCACAGTGTTACTATCATCCTGATTAAACAGTACTGAAATAAAATTAACTTACAGAGTGCATCAAACATGATTTAGAGCTTGTTTATGGAAAAGTGTTTATTTCTGTATTTCAACATGATTTGGAGCTTGTATTTGAAAAGTGCTTATTTCTGTATTTCAACATGATTTGGAGCTTGTTTTCGAAAAGTGTTTTTTCTGTATTTCAACATGATTTAGAGCTTGTTTTTGGAAAAGTGTTTATTTCTGTATTTCAATGTTGCAACTTGCTGAAAACTGTCCACAGTGTTCCTATCATCCTGATTAAACAGTACTGAAATAAAATTAACTTACAGAGTGCATCAAACATGATTTAGAGCTTGTTTATGGAAAAGTGTTTATTTCTGTATTTCAACATGATTTGGAGCTTGTATTTGAAAAGTGCTTATTTCTGTATTTCAACATGATTTGGAGCTTGTTTTTGAAAAGTGTTTTTTCTGTATTTCAACAAGATTTAGAGCTTGTTTTTGGAAAAGTGTTTATTTCTGTATTTCAATGTTGCAACTTGCTGAAAACTGTCCACAGTGTTCCTATCATCCTGATTAAACAGTACTGAAATAAAATTAACTTACAGAGAGCATCAAACATGATTTAGAGCTTGTTTATGGAAAAGTGTTTATTTCTGTATTTCAACATGATTTGGAGCTTGTATTTGAAAAGTGCTTATTTCTGTATTTCAACATGATTTGGAGCTTGTTTTTGAAAAGTGTTTTTTCTGTATTTCAACAAGATTTAGAGCTTGTTTTTGGAAAAGTGTTTATTTCTGTATTTCAATGTTGCAACTTGCTGAAAACCGTCCACAGTGTTCCTATCATCCTGATTAAACAGTACTGAAATAAAATTAACTTACAGAGTGCATCAAACATGATTTAGAGCTTGTTTATGGAAAAGTGTTTATTTCTGTATTTCAACATGATTTGGAGCTTGTATTTGAAAAGTGCTTATTTCTGTATTTCAACATGATTTGGAGCTTGTTTTTGAAAAGTGTTTTTTCTGTATTTCAACATGATTTAGAGCTTGTTTTTGGAAAAGTGTTTATTTCTGTATTCCAATGTTGCAACTTGCTGAAAACCGTCCACAGTGTTCCTATCATCCTGATTAAACAGTACTGAAATAAAATTAACTTACAGAGTGCATCAAACATGATTTAGAGCTTGTTTATGGAAAAGTGTTTATTTCTGTATTTCAACATGATTTGGAGCTTGTATTTGAAAAGTGCTTATTTCTGTATTTCAACATGATTTGGAGCTTGTTTTTGAAAAGTGTTTTTTCTGTATTTCAACATGATTTAGAGCTTGTTTTTGGAAAAGTGTTTATTTCTGTATTCCAATGTTGCAACTTGCTGAAAACCGTCCACAGTGTTCCTATCATCCTGATTAAACAGTACTGAAATAAAATTAACTTACAGAGTGCATCAAACATGATTTAGAGCTTGTTTATGGAAAAGTGTTTATTTCTGTATTTCAACATGATTTGGAGCTTGTATTTGAAAAGTGCTTATTTCTGTATTTCAACATGATTTGGAGCTTGTTTTGAAAAGTGTTTTTTCTGTATTTCAACATGATTTAGAGCTTGTTTTTGGAAAAGTGTTTATTTCTGTATTCCAATGTTGCAACTTGCTGAAAACCGTCCACAGTGTTCCTATCATCCTGATTAAACAGTACTGAAATAAAATTAACTTACAGAGTGCATCAAACATGATTTAGAGCTTGTTTATGGAAAAGTGTTTATTTCTGTATTTCAACATGATTTGGAGCTTGTTTTTGAAAAGTGCTTATTTCTGTTTTTCAACATGATTTGGAGCTTGTTTTTGAAAAGTGTTTTTTTCTGTATTTCAACATGATTTAGAGCTTGTTTTTGGAAAAGTGTTTATTTCTGTATTTCAATGTTGCAACTTGCTGAAAACTGTCCACAGTGTTCCTATCATCCTGATTAAACAGTACTGAAATAAAATTAACTTACAGAGTGCATCAAACATGATTTAGAGCTTGTTTATGGAAAAGTGTTTATTTCTGTATTTCAACATGATTTGGAGCTTGTATTTGAAAAGTGCTTATTTCTGTATTTCAACATGATTTGGAGCTTGTTTTGAAAAGTGTTTTTTCTGTATTTCAACAAGATTTAGAGCTTGTTTTTGGAAAAGTGTTTATTTCTGTATTTCAATGTTGCAACTTGCTGAAAACTGTCCACAGTGTTCCTATCATCCTGATTAAACAGTACTGAAATAAAATTAACTTACAGAGTGCATCAAACATGATTTAGAGCTTGTTTATGGAAAAGTGTTTATTTCTGTATTTCAACATGATTTGGAGCTTGTATTTGAAAAGTGCTTATTTCTGTATTTCAACATGATTTGGAGCTTGTTTTTGAAAAGTGTTTTTTCTGTATTTCAACAAGATTTAGAGCTTGTTTTTGGAAAAGTGTTTATTTCTGTATTTCAATGTTGCAACTTGCTGAAAACTGTCCACAGTGTTCCTATCATCCTGATTAAACAGTACTGAAATAAAATTAACTTACAGAGAGCATCAAACATGATTTAGAGCTTGTTTATGGAAAAGTGTTTATTTCTGTATTTCAACATGATTTGGAGCTTGTTTTTGAAAAGTGCTTATTTCTGTATTTCAACATGATTTGGAGCTTGTTTTTGAAAAGTGCTTATTTCTGTATTTCAACATGATTTGGAGCTTGTTTTTGAAAAGTGTTTATTTCTGTTTTTCAACATGATTTAGAGCTTGTTTTTGGAAAAGTGTTTATTTCTGTATTCCAATGTTGCAACTTGCTGAAAACCGTCCACAGTGTTACTATCATCCTGATTAAACAGTACTGAAATAAAATTAACTTACAGAGTGCATCAAACATGATTTAGAGCTTGTTTATGGAAAAGTGTTTATTTCTGTATTTCAACATGATTTGGAGCTTGTATTTGAAAAGTGCTTATTTCTGTATTTCAACATGATTTGGAGCTTGTTTTCGAAAAGTGTTTTTTCTGTATTTCAACATGATTTAGAGCTTGTTTTTGGAAAAGTGTTTATTTCTGTATTTCAATGTTGCAACTTGCTGAAAACTGTCCACAGTGTTCCTATCATCCTGATTAAACAGTACTGAAATAAAATTAACTTACAGAGTGCATCAAACATGATTTAGAGCTTGTTTATGGAAAAGTGTTTATTTCTGTATTTCAACATGATTTGGAGCTTGTATTTGAAAAGTGCTTATTTCTGTATTTCAACATGATTTGGAGCTTGTTTTTGAAAAGTGTTTTTTCTGTATTTCAACATGATTTAGAGCTTGTTTTTGGAAAAGTGTTTATTTCTGTATTTCAATGTTGCAACTTGCTGAAAACTGTCCACAGTGTTCCTATCATCCTGATTAAACAGTACTGAAATAAAATTAACTTACAGAGTGCATCAAACATGATTTAGAGCTTGTTTATGGAAAAGTGTTTATTTCTGTATTTCAACATGATTTGGAGCTTGTTTTTGAAAAGTGCTTATTTCTGTTTTCAACATGATTTGGAGCTTGTTTTGGAAAAGTGTTTATTTCTGTATTTCAACATGATTTGGAGCTTGTTTTTGAAAAGTGCTTATTTCTGTATTTCAACATGATTTGGAGCTTGTTTTCGAAAAGTGTTTTTTCTGTATTTCAACATGATTTAGAGCTTGTTTTTGGAAAAGTGTTTATTTCTGTATTTCAATGTTGCAACTTGCTGAAAACTGTCCACAGTGTTCCTATCATCCTGATTAAACAGTACTGAAATAAAATTAACTTACAGAGTGCATCAAACATGATTTAGAGCTTGTTTATGGAAAAGTGTTTATTTCTGTATTTCAACATGATTTGGAGCTTGTATTTGAAAAGTGCTTATTTCTGTATTTCAACATGATTTGGAGCTTGTTTTCGAAAAGTGTTTTTTCTGTATTTCAACATGATTTAGAGCTTGTTTTTGGAAAAGTGTTTATTTCTGTATTTCAATGTTGCAACTTGCTGAAAACTGTCCACAGTGTTCCTATCATCCTGATTAAACAGTACTGAAATAAAATTAACTTACAGAGTGCATCAAACATGATTTAGAGCTTGTTTATGGAAAAGTGTTTATTTCTGTATTTCAACATGATTTGGAGCTTGTATTTGAAAAGTGCTTATTTCTGTATTTCAACATGATTTGGAGCTTGTTTTTGAAAAGTGTTTTTTCTGTATTTCAACAAGATTTAGAGCTTGTTTTTGGAAAAGTGTTTATTTCTGTATTTCAATGTTGCAACTTGCTGAAAACTGTCCACAGTGTTCCTATCATCCTGATTAAACAGTACTGAAATAAAATTAACTTACAGAGTGCATCAAACATGATTTAGAGCTTGTTTATGGAAAAGTGTTTATTTCTGTATTTCAACATGATTTGGAGCTTGTATTTGAAAAGTGCTTATTTCTGTATTTCAACATGATTTGGAGCTTGTTTTTGAAAAGTGTTTTTTCTGTATTTCAACAAGATTTAGAGCTTGTTTTTGGAAAAGTGTTTATTTCTGTATTTCAATGTTGCAACTTGCTGAAAACTGTCCACAGTGTTCCTATCATCCTGATTAAACAGTACTGAAATAAAATTAACTTACAGAGTGCATCAAACATGATTTAGAGCTTGTTTATGGAAAAGTGTTTATTTCTGTATTTCAACATGATTTGGAGCTTGTATTTGAAAAGTGCTTATTTCTGTATTTCAACATGATTTGGAGCTTGTTTTCGAAAAGTGTTTTTTCTGTATTTCAACATGATTTAGAGCTTGTTTTTGGAAAAGTGTTTATTTCTGTATTTCAATGTTGCAACTTGCTGAAAACTGTCCACAGTGTTCCTATCATCCTGATTAAACAGTACTGAAATAAAATTAACTTACAGAGTGCATCAAACATGATTTAGAGCTTGTTTATGGAAAAGTGTTTATTTCTGTATTTCAACATGATTTGGAGCTTGTATTTGAAAAGTGCTTATTTCTGTATTTCAACATGATTTGGAGCTTGTTTTTGAAAAGTGTTTTTTCTGTATTTCAACATGATTTAGAGCTTGTTTTTGGAAAAGTGTTTATTTCTGTATTTCAATGTTGCAACTTGCTGAAAACTGTCCACAGTGTTCCTATCATCCTGATTAAACAGTACTGAAATAAAATTAACTTACAGAGTGCATCAAACATGATTTAGAGCTTGTTTATGGAAAAGTGTTTATTTCTGTATTTCAACATGATTTGGAGCTTGTATTTGAAAAGTGCTTATTTCTGTATTTCAACATGATTTGGAGCTTGTTTTGAAAAGTGTTTTTTCTGTATTTCAACATGATTTAGAGCTTGTTTTTGGAAAAGTGTTTATTTCTGTATTCCAATGTTGCAACTTGCTGAAAACCGTCCACAGTGTTACTATCATCCTGATTAAACAGTACTGAAATAAAATTAACTTACAGAGTGCATCAAACATGATTTAGAGCTTGTTTATGGAAAAGTGTTTATTTCTGTATTTCAACATGATTTGGAGCTTGTATTTGAAAAGTGCTTATTTCTGTATTTCAACATGATTTGGAGCTTGTTTTCGAAAAGTGTTTTTTCTGTATTTCAACATGATTTAGAGCTTGTTTTTGGAAAAGTGTTTATTTCTGTATTTCAATGTTGCAACTTGCTGAAAACTGTCCACAGTGTTCCTATCATCCTGATTAAACAGTACTGAAATAAAATTAACTTACAGAGTGCATCAAACATGATTTAGAGCTTGTTTATGGAAAAGTGTTTATTTCTGTATTTCAACATGATTTGGAGCTTGTATTTGAAAAGTGCTTATTTCTGTATTTCAACATGATTTGGAGCTTGTTTTTGAAAAGTGTTTTTTCTGTATTTCAACATGATTTAGAGCTTGTTTTTGGAAAAGTGTTTATTTCTGTATTTCAATGTTGCAACTTGCTGAAAACTGTCCACAGTGTTCCTATCATCCTGATTAAACAGTACTGAAATAAAATTAACTTACAGAGTGCATCAAACATGATTTAGAGCTTGTTTATGGAAAAGTGTTTATTTCTGTATTTCAACATGATTTGGAGCTTGTTTTTGAAAAGTGCTTATTTCTGTATTTCAACATGATTTGGAGCTTGTTTTTGAAAAGTGTTTTTTCTGTATTTCAACAAGATTTAGAGCTTGTTTTTGGAAAAGTGTTTATTTCTGTATTCCAATGTTGCAACTTGCTGAAAACCGTCCACAGTGTTACTATCATCCTGATTAAACAGTACTGAAATAAAATTAACTTACAGAGTGCATCAAACATGATTTAGAGCTTGTTTATGGAAAAGTGTTTATTTCTGTATTTCAACATGATTTGGAGCTTGTATTTGAAAAGTGCTTATTTCTGTATTTCAACATGATTTGGAGCTTGTTTTCGAAAAGTGTTTTTTCTGTATTTCAACATGATTTAGAGCTTGTTTTTGGAAAAGTGTTTATTTCTGTATTTCAATGTTGCAACTTGCTGAAAACTGTCCACAGTGTTCCTATCATCCTGATTAAACAGTACTGAAATAAAATTAACTTACAGAGTGCATCAAACATGATTTAGAGCTTGTTTATGGAAAAGTGTTTATTTCTGTATTTCAACATGATTTGGAGCTTGTATTTGAAAAGTGCTTATTTCTGTATTTCAACATGATTTGGAGCTTGTTTTTGAAAAGTGTTTTTTCTGTATTTCAACAAGATTTAGAGCTTGTTTTTGGAAAAGTGTTTATTTCTGTATTTCAATGTTGCAACTTGCTGAAAACTGTCCACAGTGTTCCTATCATCCTGATTAAACAGTACTGAAATAAAATTAACTTACAGAGAGCATCAAACATGATTTAGAGCTTGTTTATGGAAAAGTGTTTATTTCTGTATTTCAACATGATTTGGAGCTTGTTTTTGAAAAGTGTTTATTTCTGTATTTCAACATGATTTGGAGCTTGTTTTTGAAAAGTGCTTATTTCTGTATTTCAACATGATTTGGAGCTTGTTTTTGAAAAGTGTTTATTTCTGTTTTTCAACATGATTTAGAGCTTGTTTTTGGAAAAGTGTTTATTTCTGTATTCCAATGTTGCAACTTGCTGAAAACCGTCCACAGTGTTACTATCATCCTGATTAAACAGTACTGAAATAAAATTAACTTACAGAGTGCATCAAACATGATTTAGAGCTTGTTTATGGAAAAGTGTTTATTTCTGTATTTCAACATGATTTGGAGCTTGTATTTGAAAAGTGCTTATTTCTGTATTTCAACATGATTTGGAGCTTGTTTTCGAAAAGTGTTTTTTCTGTATTTCAACATGATTTAGAGCTTGTTTTTGGAAAAGTGTTTATTTCTGTATTTCAATGTTGCAACTTGCTGAAAACTGTCCACAGTGTTCCTATCATCCTGATTAAACAGTACTGAAATAAAATTAACTTACAGAGTGCATCAAACATGATTTAGAGCTTGTTTATGGAAAAGTGTTTATTTCTGTATTTCAACATGATTTGGAGCTTGTATTTGAAAAGTGCTTATTTCTGTATTTCAACATGATTTGGAGCTTGTTTTTGAAAAGTGTTTTTTCTGTATTTCAACAAGATTTAGAGCTTGTTTTTGGAAAAGTGTTTATTTCTGTATTTCAATGTTGCAACTTGCTGAAAACCGTCCACAGTGTTCCTATCATCCTGATTAAACAGTACTGAAATAAAATTAACTTACAGAGTGCATCAAACATGATTTAGAGCTTGTTTATGGAAAAGTGTTTATTTCTGTATTTCAACATGATTTGGAGCTTGTATTTGAAAAGTGCTTATTTCTGTATTTCAACATGATTTGGAGCTTGTTTTCGAAAAGTGTTTTTTCTGTATTTCAACATGATTTAGAGCTTGTTTTTGGAAAAGTGTTTATTTCTGTATTTCAATGTTGCAACTTGCTGAAAACTGTCCACAGTGTTCCTATCATCCTGATTAAACAGTACTGAAATAAAATTAACTTACAGAGTGCATCAAACATGATTTAGAGCTTGTTTATGGAAAAGTGTTTATTTCTGTATTTCAACATGATTTGGAGCTTGTATTTGAAAAGTGCTTATTTCTGTATTTCAACATGATTTGGAGCTTGTTTTTGAAAAGTGTTTTTTCTGTATTTCAACAAGATTTAGAGCTTGTTTTTGGAAAAGTGTTTATTTCTGTATTTCAATGTTGCAACTTGCTGAAAACTGTCCACAGTGTTCCTATCATCCTGATTAAACAGTACTGAAATAAAATTAACTTACAGAGAGCATCAAACATGATTTAGAGCTTGTTTATGGAAAAGTGTTTATTTCTGTATTTCAACATGATTTGGAGCTTGTTTTTGAAAAGTGCTTATTTCTGTATTTCAACATGATTTGGAGCTTGTTTTTGAAAAGTGCTTATTTCTGTATTTCAACATGATTTGGAGCTTGTTTTTGAAAAGTGTTTATTTCTGTTTTTCAACATGATTTAGAGCTTGTTTTTGGAAAAGTGTTTATTTCTGTATTCCAATGTTGCAACTTGCTGAAAACCGTCCACAGTGTTACTATCATCCTGATTAAACAGTACTGAAATAAAATTAACTTACAGAGTGCATCAAACATGATTTAGAGCTTGTTTATGGAAAAGTGTTTATTTCTGTATTTCAACATGATTTGGAGCTTGTATTTGAAAAGTGCTTATTTCTGTATTTCAACATGATTTGGAGCTTGTTTTCGAAAAGTGTTTTTTCTGTATTTCAACATGATTTAGAGCTTGTTTTTGGAAAAGTGTTTATTTCTGTATTTCAATGTTGCAACTTGCTGAAAACTGTCCACAGTGTTCCTATCATCCTGATTAAACAGTACTGAAATAAAATTAACTTACAGAGTGCATCAAACATGATTTAGAGCTTGTTTATGGAAAAGTGTTTATTTCTGTATTTCAACATGATTTGGAGCTTGTATTTGAAAAGTGCTTATTTCTGTATTTCAACATGATTTGGAGCTTGTTTTTGAAAAGTGTTTTTTCTGTATTTCAACAAGATTTAGAGCTTGTTTTTGGAAAAGTGTTTATTTCTGTATTTCAATGTTGCAACTTGCTGAAAACTGTCCACAGTGTTCCTATCATCCTGATTAAACAGTACTGAAATAAAATTAACTTACAGAGAGCATCAAACATGATTTAGAGCTTGTTTATGGAAAAGTGTTTATTTCTGTATTTCAACATGATTTGGAGCTTGTTTTTGAAAAGTGTTTATTTCTGTATTTCAACATGATTTGGAGCTTGTTTTTGAAAAGTGCTTATTTCTGTATTTCAACATGATTTGGAGCTTGTTTTTGAAAAGTGTTTATTTCTGTTTTTCAACATGATTTAGAGCTTGTTTTTGGAAAAGTGTTTATTTCTGTATTCCAATGTTGCAACTTGCTGAAAACCGTCCACAGTGTTACTATCATCCTGATTAAACAGTACTGAAATAAAATTAACTTACAGAGTGCATCAAACATGATTTAGAGCTTGTTTATGGAAAAGTGTTTATTTCTGTATTTCAACATGATTTGGAGCTTGTATTTGAAAAGTGCTTATTTCTGTATTTCAACATGATTTGGAGCTTGTTTTTGAAAAGTGTTTTTTCTGTATTTCAACAAGATTTAGAGCTTGTTTTTGGAAAAGTGTTTATTTCTGTATTTCAATGTTGCAACTTGCTGAAAACTGTCCACAGTGTTCCTATCATCCTGATTAAACAGTACTGAAATAAAATTAACTTACAGAGTGCATCAAACATGATTTAGAGCTTGTTTATGGAAAAGTGTTTATTTCTGTATTTCAACATGATTTGGAGCTTGTATTTGAAAAGTGCTTATTTCTGTATTTCAACATGATTTGGAGCTTGTTTTTGAAAAGTGTTTTTTCTGTATTTCAACATGATTTAGAGCTTGTTTTTGGAAAAGTGTTTATTTCTGTATTTCAATGTTGCAACTTGCTGAAAACTGTCCACAGTGTTCCTATCATCCTGATTAAACAGTACTGAAATAAAATTAACTTACAGAGTGCATCAAACATGATTTAGAGCTTGTTTATGGAAAAGTGTTTATTTCTGTATTTCAACATGATTTGGAGCTTGTTTTTGAAAAGTGTTTATTTCTGTATTTCAACATGATTTGGAGCTTGTTTTTGAAAAGTGCTTATTTCTGTATTTCAACATGATTTGGAGCTTGTTTTTGAAAAGTGTTTATTTCTGTTTTTCAACATGATTTAGAGCTTGTTTTTGGAAAAGTGTTTATTTCTGTATTCCAATGTTGCAACTTGCTGAAAACCGTCCACAGTGTTACTATCATCCTGATTAAACAGTACTGAAATAAAATTAACTTACAGAGTGCATCAAACATGATTTAGAGCTTGTTTATGGAAAAGTGTTTATTTCTGTATTTCAACATGATTTGGAGCTTGTATTTGAAAAGTGCTTATTTCTGTATTTCAACATGATTTGGAGCTTGTTTTCGAAAAGTGTTTTTTCTGTATTTCAACATGATTTAGAGCTTGTTTTTGGAAAAGTGTTTATTTCTGTATTTCAATGTTGCAACTTGCTGAAAACTGTCCACAGTGTTCCTATCATCCTGATTAAACAGTACTGAAATAAAATTAACTTACAGAGTGCATCAAACATGATTTAGAGCTTGTTTATGGAAAAGTGTTTATTTCTGTATTTCAACATGATTTGGAGCTTGTATTTGAAAAGTGCTTATTTCTGTATTTCAACATGATTTGGAGCTTGTTTTTGAAAAGTGTTTTTTCTGTATTTCAACAAGATTTAGAGCTTGTTTTTGGAAAAGTGTTTATTTCTGTATTTCAATGTTGCAACTTGCTGAAAACTGTCCACAGTGTTCCTATCATCCTGATTAAACAGTACTGAAATAAAATTAACTTACAGAGAGCATCAAACATGATTTAGAGCTTGTTTATGGAAAAGTGTTTATTTCTGTATTTCAACATGATTTGGAGCTTGTTTTTGAAAAGTGTTTATTTCTGTATTTCAACATGATTTGGAGCTTGTTTTTGAAAAGTGCTTATTTCTGTATTTCAACATGATTTGGAGCTTGTTTTTGAAAAGTGTTTATTTCTGTTTTTCAACATGATTTAGAGCTTGTTTTTGGAAAAGTGTTTATTTCTGTATTCCAATGTTGCAACTTGCTGAAAACCGTCCACAGTGTTACTATCATCCTGATTAAACAGTACTGAAATAAAATTAACTTACAGAGTGCATCAAACATGATTTAGAGCTTGTTTATGGAAAAGTGTTTATTTCTGTATTTCAACATGATTTGGAGCTTGTATTTGAAAAGTGCTTATTTCTGTATTTCAACATGATTTGGAGCTTGTTTTCGAAAAGTGTTTTTTCTGTATTTCAACATGATTTAGAGCTTGTTTTTGGAAAAGTGTTTATTTCTGTATTTCAATGTTGCAACTTGCTGAAAACTGTCCACAGTGTTCCTATCATCCTGATTAAACAGTACTGAAATAAAATTAACTTACAGAGTGCATCAAACATGATTTAGAGCTTGTTTATGGAAAAGTGTTTATTTCTGTATTTCAACATGATTTGGAGCTTGTATTTGAAAAGTGCTTATTTCTGTATTTCAACATGATTTGGAGCTTGTTTTTGAAAAGTGTTTTTTCTGTATTTCAACAAGATTTAGAGCTTGTTTTTGGAAAAGTGTTTATTTCTGTATTTCAATGTTGCAACTTGCTGAAAACTGTCCACAGTGTTCCTATCATCCTGATTAAACAGTACTGAAATAAAATTAACTTACAGAGAGCATCAAACATGATTTAGAGCTTGTTTATGGAAAAGTGTTTATTTCTGTATTTCAACATGATTTGGAGCTTGTTTTTGAAAAGTGTTTATTTCTGTATTTCAACATGATTTGGAGCTTGTTTTTGAAAAGTGCTTATTTCTGTATTTCAACATGATTTGGAGCTTGTTTTTGAAAAGTGTTTATTTCTGTTTTTCAACATGATTTAGAGCTTGTTTTTGGAAAAGTGTTTATTTCTGTATTCCAATGTTGCAACTTGCTGAAAACCGTCCACAGTGTTACTATCATCCTGATTAAACAGTACTGAAATAAAATTAACTTACAGAGTGCATCAAACATGATTTAGAGCTTGTTTATGGAAAAGTGTTTATTTCTGTATTTCAACATGATTTGGAGCTTGTATTTGAAAAGTGCTTATTTCTGTATTTCAACATGATTTGGAGCTTGTTTTCGAAAAGTGTTTTTTCTGTATTTCAACAAGATTTAGAGCTTGTTTTTGGAAAAGTGTTTATTTCTGTATTTCAATGTTGCAACTTGCTGAAAACTGTCCACAGTGTTCCTATCATCCTGATTAAACAGTACTGAAATAAAATTAACTTACAGAGAGCATCAAACATGATTTAGAGCTTGTTTATGGAAAAGTGTTTATTTCTGTATTTCAACATGATTTGGAGCTTGTATTTGAAAAGTGCTTATTTCTGTATTTCAACATGATTTGGAGCTTGTTTTTGAAAAGTGTTTTTTCTGTATTTCAACATGATTTAGAGCTTGTTTTTGGAAAAGTGTTTATTTCTGTATTCCAATGTTGCAACTTGCTGAAAACCGTCCACAGTGTTACTATCATCCTGATTAAACAGTACTGAAATAAAATTAACTTACAGAGTGCATCAAACATGATTTAGAGCTTGTTTATGGAAAAGTGTTTATTTCTGTATTTCAACATGATTTGGAGCTTGTATTTGAAAAGTGCTTATTTCTGTATTTCAACATGATTTGGAGCTTGTTTTTGAAAAGTGTTTTTTCTGTATTTCAACATGATTTAGAGCTTGTTTTTGGAAAAGTGTTTATTTCTGTATTCCAATGTTGCAACTTGCTGAAAACCGTCCACAGTGTTACTATCATCCTGATTAAACAGTACTGAAATAAAATTAACTTACAGAGTGCATCAAACATGATTTAGAGCTTGTTTATGGAAAAGTGTTTATTTCTGTATTTCAACATGATTTGGAGCTTGTATTTGAAAAGTGCTTATTTCTGTATTTCAACATGATTTGGAGCTTGTTTTCGAAAAGTGTTTTTTCTGTATTTCAACATGATTTAGAGCTTGTTTTTGGAAAAGTGTTTATTTCTGTATTTCAATGTTGCAACTTGCTGAAAACTGTCCACAGTGTTCCTATCATCCTGATTAAACAGTACTGAAATAAAATTAACTTACAGAGTGCATCAAACATGATTTAGAGCTTGTTTATGGAAAAGTGTTTATTTCTGTATTTCAACATGATTTGGAGCTTGTATTTGAAAAGTGCTTATTTCTGTATTTCAACATGATTTGGAGCTTGTTTTCGAAAAGTGTTTTTTCTGTATTTCAACATGATTTAGAGCTTGTTTTTGGAAAAGTGTTTATTTCTGTATTTCAATGTTGCAACTTGCTGAAAACTGTCCACAGTGTTCCTATCATCCTGATTAAACAGTACTGAAATAAAATTAACTTACAGAGTGCATCAAACATGATTTAGAGCTTGTTTATGGAAAAGTGTTTATTTCTGTATTTCAACATGATTTGGAGCTTGTTTTTGAAAAGTGCTTATTTCTGTATTTCAACATGATTTGGAGCTTGTTTTTGAAAAGTGCTTATTTCTGTATTTCAACATGATTTGGAGCTTGTTTTTGAAAAGTGTTTATTTCTGTTTTTCAACATGATTTAGAGCTTGTTTTTGGAAAAGTGTTTATTTCTGTATTCCAATGTTGCAACTTGCTGAAAACCGTCCACAGTGTTACTATCATCCTGATTAAACAGTACTGAAATAAAATTAACTTACAGAGTGCATCAAACATGATTTAGAGCTTGTTTATGGAAAAGTGTTTATTTCTGTATTTCAACATGATTTGGAGCTTGTATTTGAAAAGTGCTTATTTCTGTATTTCAACATGATTTGGAGCTTGTTTTCGAAAAGTGTTTTTTCTGTATTTCAACATGATTTAGAGCTTGTTTTTGGAAAAGTGTTTATTTCTGTATTTCAATGTTGCAACTTGCTGAAAACTGTCCACAGTGTTCCTATCATCCTGATTAAACAGTACTGAAATAAAATTAACTTACAGAGTGCATCAAACATGATTTAGAGCTTGTTTATGGAAAAGTGTTTATTTCTGTATTTCAACATGATTTGGAGCTTGTATTTGAAAAGTGCTTATTTCTGTATTTCAACATGATTTGGAGCTTGTTTTTGAAAAGTGTTTTTTCTGTATTTCAACAAGATTTAGAGCTTGTTTTTGGAAAAGTGTTTATTTCTGTATTTCAATGTTGCAACTTGCTGAAAACTGTCCACAGTGTTCCTATCATCCTGATTAAACAGTACTGAAATAAAATTAACTTACAGAGAGCATCAAACATGATTTAGAGCTTGTTTATGGAAAAGTGTTTATTTCTGTATTTCAACATGATTTGGAGCTTGTATTTGAAAAGTGCTTATTTCTGTATTTCAACATGATTTGGAGCTTGTTTTTGAAAAGTGTTTTTTCTGTATTTCAACAAGATTTAGAGCTTGTTTTTGGAAAAGTGTTTATTTCTGTATTTCAATGTTGCAACTTGCTGAAAACCGTCCACAGTGTTCCTATCATCCTGATTAAACAGTACTGAAATAAAATTAACTTACAGAGTGCATCAAACATGATTTAGAGCTTGTTTATGGAAAAGTGTTTATTTCTGTATTTCAACATGATTTGGAGCTTGTATTTGAAAAGTGCTTATTTCTGTATTTCAACATGATTTGGAGCTTGTTTTTGAAAAGTGTTTTTTCTGTATTTCAACATGATTTAGAGCTTGTTTTTGGAAAAGTGTTTATTTCTGTTTTTCAACATGATTTAGAGCTTGTTTTTGGAAAAGTGTTTATTTCTGTATTCCAATGTTGCAACTTGCTGAAAACCGTCCACAGTGTTCCTATCATCCTGATTAAACAGTACTGAAATAAAATTAACTTACAGAGTGCATCAAACATGATTTAGAGCTTGTTTATGGAAAAGTGTTTATTTCTGTATTTCAACATGATTTGGAGCTTGTATTTGAAAAGTGCTTATTTCTGTATTTCAACATGATTTGGAGCTTGTTTTGAAAAGTGTTTTTTCTGTATTTCAACATGATTTAGAGCTTGTTTTTGGAAAAGTGTTTATTTCTGTATTTCAATGTTGCAACTTGCTGAAAACTGTCCACAGTGTTCCTATCATCCTGATTAAACAGTACTGAAATAAAATTAACTTACAGAGTGCATCAAACATGATTTAGAGCTTGTTTATGGAAAAGTGTTTATTTCTGTATTTCAACATGATTTGGAGCTTGTATTTGAAAAGTGCTTATTTCTGTATTTCAACATGATTTGGAGCTTGTTTTTGAAAAGTGTTTTTTCTGTATTTCAACATGATTTAGAGCTTGTTTTTGGAAAAGTGTTTATTTCTGTATTTCAATGTTGCAACTTGCTGAAAACTGTCCACAGTGTTCCTATCATCCTGATTAAACAGTACTGAAATAAAATTAACTTACAGAGTGCATCAAACATGATTTAGAGCTTGTTTATGGAAAAGTGTTTATTTCTGTATTTCAACATGATTTGGAGCTTGTATTTGAAAAGTGCTTATTTCTGTATTTCAACATGATTTGGAGCTTGTTTTTGAAAAGTGTTTTTTCTGTATTTCAACAAGATTTAGAGCTTGTTTTTGGAAAAGTGTTTATTTCTGTATTTCAATGTTGCAACTTGCTGAAAACTGTCCACAGTGTTCCTATCATCCTGATTAAACAGTACTGAAATAAAATTAACTTACAGAGAGCATCAAACATGATTTAGAGCTTGTTTATGGAAAAGTGTTTATTTCTGTATTTCAACATGATTTGGAGCTTGTATTTGAAAAGTGCTTATTTCTGTATTTCAACATGATTTGGAGCTTGTTTTTGAAAAGTGTTTTTTCTGTATTTCAACATGATTTAGAGCTTGTTTTTGGAAAAGTGTTTATTTCTGTATTCCAATGTTGCAACTTGCTGAAAACCGTCCACAGTGTTACTATCATCCTGATTAAACAGTACTGAAATAAAATTAACTTACAGAGTGCATCAAACATGATTTAGAGCTTGTTTATGGAAAAGTGTTTATTTCTGTATTTCAACATGATTTGGAGCTTGTATTTGAAAAGTGCTTATTTCTGTATTTCAACATGATTTGGAGCTTGTTTTGAAAAGTGTTTTTTCTGTATTTCAACATGATTTAGAGCTTGTTTTTGGAAAAGTGTTTATTTCTGTATTCCAATGTTGCAACTTGCTGAAAACCGTCCACAGTGTTACTATCATCCTGATTAAACAGTACTGAAATAAAATTAACTTACAGAGTGCATCAAACATGATTTAGAGCTTGTTTATGGAAAAGTGTTTATTTCTGTATTTCAACATGATTTGGAGCTTGTATTTGAAAAGTGCTTATTTCTGTATTTCAACATGATTTGGAGCTTGTTTTTGAAAAGTGCTTATTTCTGTATTTCAACATGATTTGGAGCTTGTTTTTGAAAAGTGTTTTTTCTGTTTTCAACATGATTTAGAGCTTGTTTTTGGAAAAGTGTTTATTTCTGTATTCCAATGTTGCAACTTGCTGAAAACCGTCCACAGTGTTACTATCATCCTGATTAAACAGTACTGAAATAAAATTAACTTACAGAGTGCATCAAACATGATTTAGAGCTTGTTTATGGAAAAGTGTTTATTTCTGTATTTCAACATGATTTGGAGCTTGTATTTGAAAAGTGCTTATTTCTGTATTTCAACATGATTTGGAGCTTGTTTTCGAAAAGTGTTTTTTCTGTATTTCAACATGATTTAGAGCTTGTTTTTGGAAAAGTGTTTATTTCTGTATTTCAATGTTGCAACTTGCTGAAAACTGTCCACAGTGTTCCTATCATCCTGATTAAACAGTACTGAAATAAAATTAACTTACAGAGTGCATCAAACATGATTTAGAGCTTGTTTATGGAAAAGTGTTTATTTCTGTATTTCAACATGATTTGGAGCTTGTATTTGAAAAGTGCTTATTTCTGTATTTCAACATGATTTGGAGCTTGTTTTTGAAAAGTGTTTTTTCTGTATTTCAACATGATTTAGAGCTTGTTTTTGGAAAAGTGTTTATTTCTGTATTTCAATGTTGCAACTTGCTGAAAACTGTCCACAGTGTTCCTATCATCCTGATTAAACAGTACTGAAATAAAATTAACTTACAGAGAGCATCAAACATGATTTAGAGCTTGTTTATGGAAAAGTGTTTATTTCTGTATTCCAATGTTGCAACTTGCTGAAAACCGTCCACAGTGTTACTATCATCCTGATTAAACAGTACTGAAATAAAATTAACTTACAGAGTGCATCAAACATGATTTAGAGCTTGTTTATGGAAAAGTGTTTATTTCTGTATTTCAACATGATTTGGAGCTTGTATTTGAAAAGTGCTTATTTCTGTATTTCAACATGATTTGGAGCTTGTTTTTGAAAAGTGTTTTTTCTGTATTTCAACAAGATTTAGAGCTTGTTTTTGGAAAAGTGTTTATTTCTGTATTTCAATGTTGCAACTTGCTGAAAACTGTCCACAGTGTTCCTATCATCCTGATTAAACAGTACTGAAATAAAATTAACTTACAGAGAGCATCAAACATGATTTAGAGCTTGTTTATGGAAAAGTGTTTATTTCTGTATTTCAACATGATTTGGAGCTTGTTTTTGAAAAGTGCTTATTTCTGTATTTCAACATGATTTGGAGCTTGTTTTTGAAAAGTGCTTATTTCTGTATTTCAACATGATTTGGAGCTTGTTTTTGAAAAGTGTTTATTTCTGTTTTTCAACATGATTTAGAGCTTGTTTTTGGAAAAGTGTTTATTTCTGTATTCCAATGTTGCAACTTGCTGAAAACCGTCCACAGTGTTACTATCATCCTGATTAAACAGTACTGAAATAAAATTAACTTACAGAGTGCATCAAACATGATTTAGAGCTTGTTTATGGAAAAGTGTTTATTTCTGTATTTCAACATGATTTGGAGCTTGTATTTGAAAAGTGCTTATTTCTGTATTTCAACATGATTTGGAGCTTGTTTTCGAAAAGTGTTTTTTCTGTATTTCAACATGATTTAGAGCTTGTTTTTGGAAAAGTGTTTATTTCTGTATTTCAATGTTGCAACTTGCTGAAAACTGTCCACAGTGTTCCTATCATCCTGATTAAACAGTACTGAAATAAAATTAACTTACAGAGTGCATCAAACATGATTTAGAGCTTGTTTATGGAAAAGTGTTTATTTCTGTATTTCAACATGATTTGGAGCTTGTATTTGAAAAGTGCTTATTTCTGTATTTCAACATGATTTGGAGCTTGTTTTTGAAAAGTGTTTTTTCTGTATTTCAACAAGATTTAGAGCTTGTTTTTGGAAAAGTGTTTATTTCTGTATTTCAATGTTGCAACTTGCTGAAAACTGTCCACAGTGTTCCTATCATCCTGATTAAACAGTACTGAAATAAAATTAACTTACAGAGAGCATCAAACATGATTTAGAGCTTGTTTATGGAAAAGTGTTTATTTCTGTATTTCAACATGATTTGGAGCTTGTTTTTGAAAAGTGCTTATTTCTGTATTTCAACATGATTTGGAGCTTGTTTTTGAAAAGTGTTTTTTCTGTATTTCAACATGATTTAGAGCTTGTTTTTGGAAAAGTGTTTATTTCTGTATTTCAATGTTGCAACTTGCTGAAAACCGTCCACAGTGTTCCTATCATCCTGATTAAACAGTACTGAAATAAAATTAACTTACAGAGTGCATCAAACATGATTTAGAGCTTGTTTATGGAAAAGTGTTTATTTCTGTATTTCAACATGATTTGGAGCTTGTATTTGAAAAGTGCTTATTTCTGTATTTCAACATGATTTGGAGCTTGTTTTTGAAAAGTGTTTTTTCTGTATTTCAACAAGATTTAGAGCTTGTTTTTGGAAAAGTGTTTATTTCTGTATTTCAATGTTGCAACTTGCTGAAAACTGTCCACAGTGTTCCTATCATCCTGATTAAACAGTACTGAAATAAAATTAACTTACAGAGAGCATCAAACATGATTTAGAGCTTGTTTATGGAAAAGTGTTTATTTCTGTATTTCAACATGATTTGGAGCTTGTATTTGAAAAGTGCTTATTTCTGTATTTCAACATGATTTGGAGCTTGTTTTTGAAAAGTGTTTTTTCTGTATTTCAACATGATTTAGAGCTTGTTTTTGGAAAAGTGTTTATTTCTGTATTCCAATGTTGCAACTTGCTGAAAACCGTCCACAGTGTTCCTATCATCCTGATTAAACAGTACTGAAATAAAATTAACTTACAGAGTGCATCAAACATGATTTAGAGCTTGTTTATGGAAAAGTGTTTATTTCTGTATTTCAACATGATTTGGAGCTTGTATTTGAAAAGTGCTTATTTCTGTATTTCAACATGATTTGGAGCTTGTTTTGAAAAGTGTTTTTTCTGTATTTCAACATGATTTAGAGCTTGTTTTTGGAAAAGTGTTTATTTCTGTATTCCAATGTTGCAACTTGCTGAAAACCGTCCACAGTGTTCCTATCATCCTGATTAAACAGTACTGAAATAAAATTAACTTACAGAGTGCATCAAACATGATTTAGAGCTTGTTTATGGAAAAGTGTTTATTTCTGTATTTCAACATGATTTGGAGCTTGTATTTGAAAAGTGCTTATTTCTGTATTTCAACATGATTTGGAGCTTGTTTTCGAAAAGTGTTTTTTCTGTATTTCAACATGATTTAGAGCTTGTTTTTGGAAAAGTGTTTATTTCTGTATTTCAATGTTGCAACTTGCTGAAAACTGTCCACAGTGTTCCTATCATCCTGATTAAACAGTACTGAAATAAAATTAACTTACAGAGTGCATCAAACATGATTTAGAGCTTGTTTATGGAAAAGTGTTTATTTCTGTATTTCAACATGATTTGGAGCTTGTATTTGAAAAGTGCTTATTTCTGTATTTCAACATGATTTGGAGCTTGTTTTTGAAAAGTGTTTTTTCTGTATTTCAACAAGATTTAGAGCTTGTTTTTGGAAAAGTGTTTATTTCTGTATTTCAATGTTGCAACTTGCTGAAAACTGTCCACAGTGTTCCTATCATCCTGATTAAACAGTACTGAAATAAAATTAACTTACAGAGAGCATCAAACATGATTTAGAGCTTGTTTATGGAAAAGTGTTTATTTCTGTATTTCAACATGATTTGGAGCTTGTATTTGAAAAGTGCTTATTTCTGTATTTCAACATGATTTGGAGCTTGTTTTTGAAAAGTGTTTTTTCTGTATTTCAACATGATTTAGAGCTTGTTTTTGGAAAAGTGTTTATTTCTGTATTCCAATGTTGCAACTTGCTGAAAACCGTCCACAGTGTTACTATCATCCTGATTAAACAGTACTGAAATAAAATTAACTTACAGAGTGCATCAAACATGATTTAGAGCTTGTTTATGGAAAAGTGTTTATTTCTGTATTTCAACATGATTTGGAGCTTGTATTTGAAAAGTGCTTATTTCTGTATTTCAACATGATTTGGAGCTTGTTTTTGAAAAGTGTTTTTTCTGTATTTCAACAAGATTTAGAGCTTGTTTTTGGAAAAGTGTTTATTTCTGTATTTCAATGTTGCAACTTGCTGAAAACTGTCCACAGTGTTCCTATCATCCTGATTAAACAGTACTGAAATAAAATTAACTTACAGAGAGCATCAAACATGATTTAGAGCTTGTTTATGGAAAAGTGTTTATTTCTGTATTTCAACATGATTTGGAGCTTGTTTTTGAAAAGTGCTTATTTCTGTATTTCAACATGATTTGGAGCTTGTTTTTGAAAAGTGCTTATTTCTGTATTTCAACATGATTTGGAGCTTGTTTTTGAAAAGTGTTTATTTCTGTTTTTCAACATGATTTAGAGCTTGTTTTTGGAAAAGTGTTTATTTCTGTATTCCAATGTTGCAACTTGCTGAAAACCGTCCACAGTGTTACTATCATCCTGATTAAACAGTACTGAAATAAAATTAACTTACAGAGTGCATCAAACATGATTTAGAGCTTGTTTATGGAAAAGTGTTTATTTCTGTATTTCAACATGATTTGGAGCTTGTATTTGAAAAGTGCTTATTTCTGTATTTCAACATGATTTGGAGCTTGTTTTCGAAAAGTGTTTTTTCTGTATTTCAACATGATTTAGAGCTTGTTTTTGGAAAAGTGTTTATTTCTGTATTTCAATGTTGCAACTTGCTGAAAACTGTCCACAGTGTTCCTATCATCCTGATTAAACAGTACTGAAATAAAATTAACTTACAGAGTGCATCAAACATGATTTAGAGCTTGTTTATGGAAAAGTGTTTATTTCTGTATTTCAACATGATTTGGAGCTTGTATTTGAAAAGTGCTTATTTCTGTATTTCAACATGATTTGGAGCTTGTTTTTGAAAAGTGTTTTTTCTGTATTTCAACATGATTTAGAGCTTGTTTTTGGAAAAGTGTTTATTTCTGTATTTCAATGTTGCAACTTGCTGAAAACTGTCCACAGTGTTCCTATCATCCTGATTAAACAGTACTGAAATAAAATTAACTTACAGAGAGCATCAAACATGATTTAGAGCTTGTTTATGGAAAAGTGTTTATTTCTGTATTTCAACATGATTTGGAGCTTGTTTTTGAAAAGTGCTTATTTCTGTATTTCAACATGATTTGGAGCTTGTTTTTGAAAAGTGTTTATTTCTGTTTTTCAACATGATTTAGAGCTTGTTTTTGGAAAAGTGTTTATTTCTGTATTTCAACATGATTTGGAGCTTGTTTTTGAAAAGTGTTTATTTCTGTTTTTCAACATGATTTAGAGCTTGTTTTTGGAAAAGTGTTTATTTCTGTATTCCAATGTTGCAACTTGCTGAAAACCGTCCACAGTGTTCCTATCATCCTGATTAAACAGTACTGAAATAAAATTAACTTACAGAGTGCATCAAACATGATTTAGAGCTTGTTTATGGAAAAGTGTTTATTTCTGTATTTCAACATGATTTGGAGCTTGTATTTGAAAAGTGCTTATTTCTGTATTTCAACATGATTTGGAGCTTGTTTTTGAAAAGTGTTTTTTCTGTATTTCAACATGATTTAGAGCTTGTTTTTGGAAAAGTGTTTATTTCTGTATTTCAATGTTGCAACTTGCTGAAAACTGTCCACAGTGTTCCTATCATCCTGATTAAACAGTACTGAAATAAAATTAACTTACAGAGTGCATCAAACATGATTTAGAGCTTGTTTATGGAAAAGTGTTTATTTCTGTATTTCAACATGATTTGGAGCTTGTATTTGAGAAGTGCTTATTTCTGTATTTCAACATGATTTGGAGCTTGTTTTGAAAAGTGTTTTTTCTGTATTTCAACAAGATTTAGAGCTTGTTTTTGGAAAAGTGTTTATTTCTGTATTTCAATGTTGCAACTTGCTGAAAACTGTCCACAGTGTTCCTATCATCCTGATTAAACAGTACTGAAATAAAATTAACTTACAGAGAGCATCAAACATGATTTAGAGCTTGTTTATGGAAAAGTGTTTATTTCTGTATTTCAACATGATTTGGAGCTTGTATTTGAAAAGTGCTTATTTCTGTATTTCAACATGATTTGGAGCTTGTTTTTGAAAAGTGTTTTTTCTGTATTTCAACATGATTTAGAGCTTGTTTTTGGAAAAGTGTTTATTTCTGTATTCCAATGTTGCAACTTGCTGAAAACCGTCCACAGTGTTACTATCATCCTGATTAAACAGTACTGAAATAAAATTAACTTACAGAGTGCATCAAACATGATTTAGAGCTTGTTTATGGAAAAGTGTTTATTTCTGTATTTCAACATGATTTGGAGCTTGTATTTGAGAAGTGCTTATTTCTGTATTTCAACATGATTTGGAGCTTGTTTTGAAAAGTGTTTTTTCTGTATTTCAACAAGATTTAGAGCTTGTTTTTGGAAAAGTGTTTATTTCTGTATTTCAATGTTGCAACTTGCTGAAAACTGTCCACAGTGTTCCTATCATCCTGATTAAACAGTACTGAAATAAAATTAACTTACAGAGAGCATCAAACATGATTTAGAGCTTGTTTATGGAAAAGTGTTTATTTCTGTATTTCAACATGATTTGGAGCTTGTTTTTGAAAAGTGCTTATTTCTGTATTTCAACATGATTTGGAGCTTGTTTTTGAAAAGTGCTTATTTCTGTATTTCAACATGATTTGGAGCTTGTTTTTGAAAAGTGTTTATTTCTGTTTTTCAACATGATTTAGAGCTTGTTTTTGGAAAAGTGTTTATTTCTGTATTCCAATGTTGCAACTTGCTGAAAACCGTCCACAGTGTTACTATCATCCTGATTAAACAGTACTGAAATAAAATTAACTTACAGAGTGCATCAAACATGATTTAGAGCTTGTTTATGGAAAAGTGTTTATTTCTGTATTTCAACATGATTTGGAGCTTGTATTTGAAAAGTGCTTATTTCTGTATTTCAACATGATTTGGAGCTTGTTTTCGAAAAGTGTTTTTTCTGTATTTCAACATGATTTAGAGCTTGTTTTTGGAAAAGTGTTTATTTCTGTATTTCAATGTTGCAACTTGCTGAAAACTGTCCACAGTGTTCCTATCATCCTGATTAAACAGTACTGAAATAAAATTAACTTACAGAGTGCATCAAACATGATTTAGAGCTTGTTTATGGAAAAGTGTTTATTTCTGTATTTCAACATGATTTGGAGCTTGTATTTGAAAAGTGCTTATTTCTGTATTTCAACATGATTTGGAGCTTGTTTTTGAAAAGTGTTTTTTCTGTATTTCAACATGATTTAGAGCTTGTTTTTGGAAAAGTGTTTATTTCTGTATTTCAATGTTGCAACTTGCTGAAAACTGTCCACAGTGTTCCTATCATCCTGATTAAACAGTACTGAAATAAAATTAACTTACAGAGAGCATCAAACATGATTTAGAGCTTGTTTATGGAAAAGTGTTTATTTCTGTATTTCAACATGATTTGGAGCTTGTTTTTGAAAAGTGCTTATTTCTGTATTTCAACATGATTTGGAGCTTGTTTTTGAAAAGTGTTTATTTCTGTTTTTCAACATGATTTAGAGCTTGTTTTTGGAAAAGTGTTTATTTCTGTATTTCAACATGATTTGGAGCTTGTTTTTGAATAGTGTTTATTTCTGTTTTTCAACATGATTTAGAGCTTGTTTTTGGAAAAGTGTTTATTTCTGTATTCCAATGTTGCAACTTGCTGAAAACCGTCCACAGTGTTACTATCATCCTGATTAAACAGTACTGAAATAAAATTAACTTACAGAGTGCATCAAACATGATTTAGAGCTTGTTTATGGAAAAGTGTTTATTTCTGTATTTCAACATGATTTGGAGCTTGTATTTGAAAAGTGCTTATTTCTGTATTTCAACATGATTTGGAGCTTGTTTTCGAAAAGTGTTTTTTCTGTATTTCAACATGATTTAGAGCTTGTTTTTGGAAAAGTGTTTATTTCTGTATTCCAATGTTGCAACTTGCTGAAAACCGTCCACAGTGTTACTATCATCCTGATTAAACAGTACTGAAATAAAATTAACTTACAGAGTGCATCAAACATGATTTAGAGCTTGTTTATGGAAAAGTGTTTATTTCTGTATTTCAACATGATTTGGAGCTTGTATTTGAGAAGTGCTTATTTCTGTATTTCAACATGATTTGGAGCTTGTTTTGAAAAGTGTTTTTTCTGTATTTCAACAAGATTTAGAGCTTGTTTTTGGAAAAGTGTTTATTTCTGTATTTCAATGTTGCAACTTGCTGAAAACTGTCCACAGTGTTCCTATCATCCTGATTAAACAGTACTGAAATAAAATTAACTTACAGAGAGCATCAAACATGATTTAGAGCTTGTTTATGGAAAAGTGTTTATTTCTGTATTTCAACATGATTTGGAGCTTGTTTTTGAAAAGTGCTTATTTCTGTATTTCAACATGATTTGGAGCTTGTTTTTGAAAAGTGCTTATTTCTGTATTTCAACATGATTTGGAGCTTGTTTTTGAAAAGTGTTTATTTCTGTTTTTCAACATGATTTAGAGCTTGTTTTTGGAAAAGTGTTTATTTCTGTATTCCAATGTTGCAACTTTCTGAAAACCGTCCACAGTGTTACTATCATCCTGATTAAACAGTACTGAAATAAAATTAACTTACAGAGTGCATCAAACATGATTTAGAGCTTGTTTATGGAAAAGTGTTTATTTCTGTATTTCAACATGATTTGGAGCTTGTATTTGAAAAGTGCTTATTTCTGTATTTCAACATGATTTGGAGCTTGTTTTCGAAAAGTGTTTTTTCTGTATTTCAACATGATTTAGAGCTTGTTTTTGGAAAAGTGTTTATTTCTGTATTTCAATGTTGCAACTTGCTGAAAACTGTCCACAGTGTTCCTATCATCCTGATTAAACAGTACTGAAATAAAATTAACTTACAGAGTGCATCAAACATGATTTAGAGCTTGTTTATGGAAAAGTGTTTATTTCTGTATTTCAACATGATTTGGAGCTTGTATTTGAAAAGTGCTTATTTCTGTATTTCAACATGATTTGGAGCTTGTTTTTGAAAAGTGTTTTTTCTGTATTTCAACATGATTTAGAGCTTGTTTTTGGAAAAGTGTTTATTTCTGTATTTCAATGTTGCAACTTGCTGAAAACTGTCCACAGTGTTCCTATCATCCTGATTAAACAGTACTGAAATAAAATTAACTTACAGAGAGCATCAAACATGATTTAGAGCTTGTTTATGGAAAAGTGTTTATTTCTGTATTTCAACATGATTTGGAGCTTGTTTTTGAAAAGTGCTTATTTCTGTATTTCAACATGATTTGGAGCTTGTTTTTGAAAAGTGTTTATTTCTGTTTTTCAACATGATTTAGAGCTTGTTTTTGGAAAAGTGTTTATTTCTGTATTTCAACATGATTTGGAGCTTGTTTTTGAATAGTGTTTATTTCTGTTTTTCAACATGATTTAGAGCTTGTTTTTGGAAAAGTGTTTATTTCTGTATTCCAATGTTGCAACTTGCTGAAAACCGTCCACAGTGTTCCTATCATCCTGATTAAACAGTACTGAAATAAAATTAACTTACAGAGTGCATCAAACATGATTTAGAGCTTGTTTATGGAAAAGTGTTTATTTCTGTATTTCAACATGATTTGGAGCTTGTATTTGAGAAGTGCTTATTTCTGTATTTCAACATGATTTGGAGCTTGTTTTGAAAAGTGTTTTTTCTGTATTTCAACAAGATTTAGAGCTTGTTTTTGGAAAAGTGTTTATTTCTGTATTTCAATGTTGCAACTTGCTGAAAACTGTCCACAGTGTTCCTATCATCCTGATTAAACAGTACTGAAATAAAATTAACTTACAGAGAGCATCAAACATGATTTAGAGCTTGTTTATGGAAAAGTGTTTATTTCTGTATTTCAACATGATTTGGAGCTTGTTTTTGAAAAGTGCTTATTTCTGTATTTCAACATGATTTGGAGCGTGGTGCTATTTCTGACAACAGATGGAGCTGTTGAAAGTGTTTCTGTTTTTCAACATGATTTAGAGCTTGTTTTTGGAAAAGTGTTTATTTCTGTATTCCAATGTTGCAACTTGCTGAAAACCGTCCACAGTGTTACTATCATCCTGATTAAACAGTACTGAAATAAAATTAACTTACAGAGTGCATCAAACATGATTTAGAGCTTGTTTATGGAAAAGTGTTTATTTCTGTATTTCAACATGATTTGGAGCTTGTATTTGAAAAGTGCTTATTTCTGTATTTCAACATGATTTGGAGCTTGTTTTCGAAAAGTGTTTTTTCTGTATTTCAACATGATTTAGAGCTTGTTTTTGGAAAAGTGTTTATTTCTGTATTTCAATGTTGCAACTTGCTGAAAACTGTCCACAGTGTTCCTATCATCCTGATTAAACAGTACTGAAATAAAATTAACTTACAGAGTGCATCAAACATGATTTAGAGCTTGTTTATGGAAAAGTGTTTATTTCTGTATTTCAACATGATTTGGAGCTTGTATTTGAAAAGTGCTTATTTCTGTATTTCAACATGATTTGGAGCTTGTTTTTGAAAAGTGTTTTTTCTGTATTTCAACATGATTTAGAGCTTGTTTTTGGAAAAGTGTTTATTTCTGTATTTCAATGTTGCAACTTGCTGAAAACTGTCCACAGTGTTCCTATCATCCTGATTAAACAGTACTGAAATAAAATTAACTTACAGAGAGCATCAAACATGATTTAGAGCTTGTTTATGGAAAAGTGTTTATTTCTGTATTTCAACATGATTTGGAGCTTGTTTTTGAAAAGTGCTTATTTCTGTATTTCAACATGATTTGGAGCTTGTTTTTGAAAAGTGTTTATTTCTGTTTTTCAACATGATTTAGAGCTTGTTTTTGGAAAAGTGTTTATTTCTGTATTTCAACATGATTTGGAGCTTGTTTTTGAATAGTGTTTATTTCTGTTTTTCAACATGATTTAGAGCTTGTTTTTGGAAAAGTGTTTATTTCTGTATTCCAATGTTGCAACTTGCTGAAAACCGTCCACAGTGTTACTATCATCCTGATTAAACAGTACTGAAATAAAATTAACTTACAGAGTGCATCAAACATGATTTAGAGCTTGTTTATGGAAAAGTGTTTATTTCTGTATTTCAACATGATTTGGAGCTTGTATTTGAAAAGTGCTTATTTCTGTATTTCAACATGATTTGGAGCTTGTTTTCGAAAAGTGTTTTTTCTGTATTTCAACATGATTTAGAGCTTGTTTTTGGAAAAGTGTTTATTTCTGTATTTCAATGTTGCAACTTGCTGAAAACTGTCCACAGTGTTCCTATCATCCTGATTAAACAGTACTGAAATAAAATTAACTTACAGAGTGCATCAAACATGATTTAGAGCTTGTTTATGGAAAAGTGTTTATTTCTGTATTTCAATGTTGCAACTTGCTGAAAACTGTCCACAGTGTTCCTATCATCCTGATTAAACAGTACTGAAATAAAATTAACTTACAGAGAGCATCAAACATGATTTAGAGCTTGTTTATGGAAAAGTGTTTATTTCTGTATTTCAACATGATTTGGAGCTTGTTTTTGAAAAGTGCTTATTTCTGTATTTAAACATTATTTGGAGCTTGTTTTTGAAAAGTGTTTATTTCTGTTTTTCAACATGATTTAGAGCTTGTTTTTGGAAAAGTGTTTATTTCTGTATTTCAACATGATTTGGAGCTTGTTTTTGAATAGTGTTTATTTCTGTTTTTCAACATGATTTAGAGCTTGTTTTTGGAAAAGTGTTTATTTCTGTATTCCAATGTTGCAACTTGCTGAAAACCGTCCACAGTGTTACTATCATCCTGATTAAACAGTACTGAAATAAAATTAACTTACAGAGTGCATCAAACATGATTTAGAGCTTGTTTATGGAAAAGTGTTTATTTCTGTATTTCAACATGATTTGGAGCTTGTATTTGAAAAGTGCTTATTTCTGTATTTCAACATGATTTGGTGCTTGTTTTCGAAAAGTGTTTTTTCTGTATTTCAACATGATTTAGAGCTTGTTTTTGGAAAAGTGTTTATTTCTGTATTTCAATGTTGCAACTTGCTGAAAACTGTCCACAGTGTTCCTATCATCCTGATTAAACAGTACTGAAATAAAATTAACTTACAGAGTGCATCAAACATGATTTAGAGCTTGTTTATGGAAAAGTGTTTATTTCTGTATTTCAACATGATTTGGAGCTTGTATTTGAAAAGTGCTTATTTCTGTATTTCAACATGATTTGGAGCTTGTTTTTGAAAAGTGTTTTTTCTGTATTTCAACAAGATTTAGAGCTTGTTTTTGGAAAAGTGTTTATTTCTGTATTTCAACATGATTTGGAGCTTGTTTTCGAAAAGTGTTTTTTCTGTATTTCAACATGATTTAGAGCTTGTTTTTGGAAAAGTGTTTATTTCTGTATTCCAATGTTGCAACTTGCTGAAAACCGTCCACAGTGTTCCTATCATCCTGATTAAACAGTACTGAAATAAAAGTAACTTACAGAGTGCATCAAACATGATTTAGAGCTTGTTTATGGAAAAGTGTTTATTTCTGTTTTTCAACATGATTTGGAGCTTGTTTTTGAAAAGTGTTTTTTCTGTATTTCAACATGATTTAGAGCTTGTTTTTGGAAAAGTGTTTATTTCTGTATTTCAATGTTGCAACTTGCTGAAAACTGTCCACAGTGTTCCTATCATCCTGATTAAACAGTACTGAAATAAAATTAACTTACAGAGTGCATCAAACATGATTTAGAGCTTGTTTATGGAAAAGTGTTTATTTCTGTATTTCAACATGATTTGGAGCTTGTATTTGAGAAGTGCTTATTTCTGTATTTCAACATGATTTGGAGCTTGTTTTGAAAAGTGTTTTTTCTGTATTTCAACAAGATTTAGAGCTTGTTTTTGGAAAAGTGTTTATTTCTGTATTTCAATGTTGCAACTTGCTGAAAACTGTCCACAGTGTTCCTATCATCCTGATTAAACAGTACTGAAATAAAATTAACTTACAGAGAGCATCAAACATGATTTAGAGCTTGTTTATGGAAAAGTGTTTATTTCTGTATTTCAACATGATTTGGAGCTTGTTTTTGAAAAGTGCTTATTTCTGTATTTCAACATGATTTGGAGCTTGTTTTTGAAAAGGGCTTATTTCTGTTTTTCAACATGATTTAGAGCTTGTTTTTGGAAAAGTGTTTATTTCTGTATTTCAATTTTGCAACTTGCTGAAAACTGTCCACAGTGTTCCTATCATCCTGATTATACAGTACTGAAATAAAATTAACTTACAGAGTGCATCAAACATGATTTAGAGCTTGTTTATGGAAAAGTGTTTTTTCTGTATTTCAACAAGATTTGGAGCTTGTTTTCGAAAAGTGTTTTTTCTGTATTTCAACATGATTTAGAGCTTGTTTTTGGAAAAGTGTTTATTTCTGTATTTCAACATGATTTGGAGCTTGTTTTCGAAAAGTGTTTTTTCTGTATTTCAACATGATTTAGAGCTTGTTTTTGGAAAAGTGTTTATTTCTGTATTCCAATGTTGCAACTTGCTGAAAACCGTCCACAGTGTTCCTATCATCCTGATTAAACAGTACTGAAATAAAAGTAACTTACAGAGTGCATCAAACATGATTTAGAGCTTGTTTATGGAAAAGTGTTTATTTCTGTTTTTCAACATGATTTGGAGCTTGTTTTTGAAAAGTGTTTTTTCTGTATTTCAACATGATTTAGAGCTTGTTTTTGGAAAAGTGTTTATTTCTGTATTTCAATGTTGCAACTTGCTGAAAACTGTCCACAGTGTTCCTATCATCCTGATTAAACAGTACTGAAATAAAATTAACTTACAGAGTGCATCAAACATGATTTAGAGCTTGTTTATGGAAAAGTGTTTATTTCTGTATTTCAACATGATTTGGAGCTTGTATTTGAGAAGTGCTTATTTCTGTATTTCAACATGATTTGGAGCTTGTTTTGAAAAGTGTTTTTTCTGTATTTCAACAAGATTTAGAGCTTGTTTTTGGAAAAGTGTTTATTTCTGTATTTCAATGTTGCAACTTGCTGAAAACTGTCCACAGTGTTCCTATCATCCTGATTAAACAGTACTGAAATAAAATTAACTTACAGAGAGCATCAAACATGATTTAGAGCTTGTTTATGGAAAAGTGTTTATTTCTGTATTTCAACATGATTTGGAGCTTGTTTTTGAAAAGTGCTTATTTCTGTATTTCAACATGATTTGGAGCTTGTTTTTGAAAAGTGCTTATTTCTGTATTTCAACATGATTTGGAGCTTGTTTTTGAAAAGTGTTTATTTCTGTTTTTCAACATGATTTAGAGCTTGTTTTTGGAAAAGTGTTTATTTCTGTATTCCAATGTTGCAACTTGCTGAAAACCGTCCACAGTGTTACTATCATCATGATTAAACAGTACTGAAATAAAAGTAACTTACAGAGTGCATCAAACATGATTTAGAGCTTGTTTATGGAAAAGTGTTTATTTCTGTATTTCAACATGATTTGGAGCTTGTATTTGAAAAGTGCTTATTTCTGTATTTCAACATGATTTGGAGCTTGTTTTCGAAAAGTGTTTTTTCTGTATTTCAACATGATTTAGAGCTTGTTTTTGGAAAAGTGTTTATTTCTGTATTTCAATGTTGCAACTTGCTGAAAACTGTCCACAGTGTTCCTATCATCCTGATAAACAGTACTGAAATAAAATTAACTTACAGAGTGCATCAAACATGATTTTAGAGCTTGTTTATGGAAAAGTGTTTATTTCTGTATTTCAACATGATTTGGAGCTTGTATTTGGAAAAGTGTTTATTTCTGTATTTCAACATGATTTGGAGCTTGTTTTTGAAAAGTGCTTATTTCTGTATTTCAACATGATTTGGAGCTTGTTTTTGAAAAGTGTTTATTTCTGTTTTTCAACATGATTTAGAGCTTGTTTTTGGAAAAGTGTTTATTTCTGTATTTCAACATGATTTGGAGCTTGTTTTTGAATAGTGTTTATTTCTGTTTTTCAACATGATTTAGAGCTTGTTTTTGGAAAAGTGTTTATTTCTGTATTCCAATGTTGCAACTTGCTGAAAACCGTCCACAGTGTTACTATCATCCTGATTAAACAGTACTGAAATAAAATTAACTTACAGAGTGCATCAAACATGATTTAGAGCTTGTTTATGGAAAAGTGTTTATTTCTGTATTTCAACATGATTTGGAGCTTGTATTTGAAAAGTGCTTATTTCTGTATTTCAACATGATTTGGTGCTTGTTTTCGAAAAGTGTTTTTTCTGTATTTCAACATGATTTAGAGCTTGTTTTTGGAAAAGTGTTTATTTCTGTATTTCAATGTTGCAACTTGCTGAAAACTGTCCACAGTGTTCCTATCATCCTGATTAAACAGTACTGAAATAAAATTAACTTACAGAGTGCATCAAACATGATTTAGAGCTTGTTTATGGAAAAGTGTTTATTTCTGTATTTCAACATGATTTGGAGCTTGTATTTGAAAAGTGCTTATTTCTGTATTTCAACATGATTTGGAGCTTGTTTTTGAAAAGTGTTTTTTCTGTATTTCAACATGATTTAGAGCTTGTTTTTGGAAAAGTGTTTATTTCTGTATTTCAATGTTGCAACTTGCTGAAAACTGTCCACAGTGTTCCTATCATCCTGATTAAACAGTACTGAAATAAAATTAACTTACAGAGAGCATCAAACATGATTTAGAGCTTGTTTATGGAAAAGTGTTTATTTCTGTATTTCAACATGATTTGGAGCTTGTTTTTGAAAAGTGCTTATTTCTGTATTTCAACATGATTTGGAGCTTGTTTTTGAAAAGTGTTTATTTCTGTTTTTCAACATGATTTAGAGCTTGTTTTTGGAAAAGTGTTTATTTCTGTATTTCAACATGATTTGGAGCTTGTTTTTGAATAGTGTTTATTTCTGTTTTTCAACATGATTTAGAGCTTGTTTTTGGAAAAGTGTTTATTTCTGTATTCCAATGTTGCAACTTGCTGAAAACCGTCCACAGTGTTACTATCATCCTGATTAAACAGTACTGAAATAAAATTAACTTACAGAGTGCATCAAACATGATTTAGAGCTTGTTTATGGAAAAGTGTTTATTTCTGTATTTCAACATGATTTGGAGCTTGTATTTGAAAAGTGCTTATTTCTGTATTTCAACATGATTTGGTGCTTGTTTTCGAAAAGTGTTTTTTCTGTATTTCAACATGATTTAGAGCTTGTTTTTGGAAAAGTGTTTATTTCTGTATTTCAATGTTGCAACTTGCTGAAAACTGTCCACAGTGTTCCTATCATCCTGATTAAACAGTACTGAAATAAAATTAACTTACAGAGTGCATCAAACATGATTTAGAGCTTGTTTATGGAAAAGTGTTTATTTCTGTATTTCAATGTTGCAACTTGCTGAAAACTGTCCACAGTGTTCCTATCATCCTGATTAAACAGTACTGAAATAAAATTAACTTACAGAGAGCATCAAACATGATTTAGAGCTTGTTTATGGAAAAGTGTTTATTTCTGTATTTCAACATGATTTGGAGCTTGTTTTTGAAAAGTGCTTATTTCTGTATTTAAACATTATTTGGAGCTTGTTTTTGAAAAGTGTTTATTTCTGTTTTTCAACATGATTTAGAGCTTGTTTTTGGAAAAGTGTTTATTTCTGTATTTCAACATGATTTGGAGCTTGTTTTTGAATAGTGTTTATTTCTGTTTTTCAACATGATTTAGAGCTTGTTTTTGGAAAAGTGTTTATTTCTGTATTCCAATGTTGCAACTTGCTGAAAACCGTCCACAGTGTTACTATCATCCTGATTAAACAGTACTGAAATAAAATTAACTTACAGAGTGCATCAAACATGATTTAGAGCTTGTTTATGGAAAAGTGTTTATTTCTGTATTTCAACATGATTTGGAGCTTGTATTTGAAAAGTGCTTATTTCTGTATTTCAACATGATTTGGTGCTTGTTTTCGAAAAGTGTTTTTTCTGTATTTCAACATGATTTAGAGCTTGTTTTTGGAAAAGTGTTTATTTCTGTATTTCAATGTTGCAACTTGCTGAAAACTGTCCACAGTGTTCCTATCATCCTGATTAAACAGTACTGAAATAAAATTAACTTACAGAGTGCATCAAACATGATTTAGAGCTTGTTTATGGAAAAGTGTTTATTTCTGTATTTCAACATGATTTGGAGCTTGTATTTGAAAAGTGCTTATTTCTGTATTTCAACATGATTTGGAGCTTGTTTTTGAAAAGTGTTTTTTCTGTATTTCAACAAGATTTAGAGCTTGTTTTTGGAAAAGTGTTTATTTCTGTATTTCAACATGATTTGGAGCTTGTTTTCGAAAAGTGTTTTTTCTGTATTTCAACATGATTTAGAGCTTGTTTTTGGAAAAGTGTTTATTTCTGTATTCCAATGTTGCAACTTGCTGAAAACCGTCCACAGTGTTCCTATCATCCTGATTAAACAGTACTGAAATAAAAGTAACTTACAGAGTGCATCAAACATGATTTAGAGCTTGTTTATGGAAAAGTGTTTATTTCTGTTTTTCAACATGATTTGGAGCTTGTTTTTGAAAAGTGTTTTTTCTGTATTTCAACATGATTTAGAGCTTGTTTTTGGAAAAGTGTTTATTTCTGTATTTCAATGTTGCAACTTGCTGAAAACTGTCCACAGTGTTCCTATCATCCTGATTAAACAGTACTGAAATAAAATTAACTTACAGAGTGCATCAAACATGATTTAGAGCTTGTTTATGGAAAAGTGTTTATTTCTGTATTTCAACATGATTTGGAGCTTGTATTTGAGAAGTGCTTATTTCTGTATTTCAACATGATTTGGAGCTTGTTTTGAAAAGTGTTTTTTCTGTATTTCAACAAGATTTAGAGCTTGTTTTTGGAAAAGTGTTTATTTCTGTATTTCAATGTTGCAACTTGCTGAAAACTGTCCACAGTGTTCCTATCATCCTGATTAAACAGTACTGAAATAAAATTAACTTACAGAGAGCATCAAACATGATTTAGAGCTTGTTTATGGAAAAGTGTTTATTTCTGTATTTCAACATGATTTGGAGCTTGTTTTTGAAAAGTGCTTATTTCTGTATTTCAACATGATTTGGAGCTTGTTTTTGAAAAGGGCTTATTTCTGTTTTTCAACATGATTTAGAGCTTGTTTTTGGAAAAGTGTTTATTTCTGTATTTCAATTTTGCAACTTGCTGAAAACTGTCCACAGTGTTCCTATCATCCTGATTATACAGTACTGAAATAAAATTAACTTACAGAGTGCATCAAACATGATTTAGAGCTTGTTTATGGAAAAGTGTTTTTTCTGTATTTCAACAAGATTTGGAGCTTGTTTTCGAAAAGTGTTTTTTCTGTATTTCAACATGATTTAGAGCTTGTTTTTGGAAAAGTGTTTATTTCTGTATTTCAACATGATTTGGAGCTTGTTTTCGAAAAGTGTTTTTTCTGTATTTCAACATGATTTAGAGCTTGTTTTTGGAAAAGTGTTTATTTCTGTATTCCAATGTTGCAACTTGCTGAAAACCGTCCACAGTGTTCCTATCATCCTGATTAAACAGTACTGAAATAAAAGTAACTTACAGAGTGCATCAAACATGATTTAGAGCTTGTTTATGGAAAAGTGTTTATTTCTGTTTTTCAACATGATTTGGAGCTTGTTTTTGAAAAGTGTTTTTTCTGTATTTCAACATGATTTAGAGCTTGTTTTTGGAAAAGTGTTTATTTCTGTATTTCAATGTTGCAACTTGCTGAAAACTGTCCACAGTGTTCCTATCATCCTGATTAAACAGTACTGAAATAAAATTAACTTACAGAGTGCATCAAACATGATTTAGAGCTTGTTTATGGAAAAGTGTTTATTTCTGTATTTCAACATGATTTGGAGCTTGTATTTGAGAAGTGCTTATTTCTGTATTTCAACATGATTTGGAGCTTGTTTTGAAAAGTGTTTTTTCTGTATTTCAACAAGATTTAGAGCTTGTTTTTGGAAAAGTGTTTATTTCTGTATTTCAATGTTGCAACTTGCTGAAAACTGTCCACAGTGTTCCTATCATCCTGATTAAACAGTACTGAAATAAAATTAACTTACAGAGAGCATCAAACATGATTTAGAGCTTGTTTATGGAAAAGTGTTTATTTCTGTATTTCAACATGATTTGGAGCTTGTTTTTGAAAAGTGCTTATTTCTGTATTTCAACATGATTTGGAGCTTGTTTTTGAAAAGTGCTTATTTCTGTATTTCAACATGATTTGGAGCTTGTTTTTGAAAAGTGTTTATTTCTGTTTTTCAACATGATTTAGAGCTTGTTTTTGGAAAAGTGTTTATTTCTGTATTCCAATGTTGCAACTTGCTGAAAACCGTCCACAGTGTTACTATCATCATGATTAAACAGTACTGAAATAAAAGTAACTTACAGAGTGCATCAAACATGATTTAGAGCTTGTTTATGGAAAAGTGTTTATTTCTGTATTTCAACATGATTTGGAGCTTGTATTTGAAAAGTGCTTATTTCTGTATTTCAACATGATTTGGAGCTTGTTTTCGAAAAGTGTTTTTTCTGTATTTCAACATGATTTAGAGCTTGTTTTTGGAAAAGTGTTTATTTCTGTATTTCAATGTTGCAACTTGCTGAAAACTGTCCACAGTGTTCCTATCATCCTGATAAACAGTACTGAAATAAAATTAACTTACAGAGTGCATCAAACATGATTTTAGAGCTTGTTTATGGAAAAGTGTTTATTTCTGTATTTCAACATGATTTGGAGCTTGTATTTGAAAAGTGCTTATTTCTGTATTTCAACATGATTTGGAGCTTGTTTTTGAAAAGTGTTTTTTCTGTATTTCAACAAGATTTAGAGCTTGTTTTTGGAAAAGTGTTTATTTCTGTATTTCAATGTTGCAACTTGCTGAAAACCGTCCACAGTGTTCCTATCATCCTGATTAAACAGTACTGAAATAAAATTAACTTACAGAGTGCATCAAACATGATTTAGAGCTTGTTTATGGAAAAGTGTTTATTTCTGTATTTCAACATGATTTGGAGCTTGTATTTGAAAAGTGCTTATTTCTGTATTTCAACATGATTTGGAGCTTGTTTTTGAAAAGTGTTTTTTCTGTATTTCAACATGATTTAGAGCTTGTTTTTGGAAAAGTGTTTATTTCTGTATTCCAATGTTGCAACTTGCTGAAAACCGTCCACAGTGTTCCTATCATCCTGATTAAACAGTACTGAAATAAAATTAACTTACAGAGTGCATCAAACATGATTTAGAGCTTGTTTATGGAAAAGTGTTTATTTCTGTATTTCAACATGATTTGGAGCTTGTATTTGAGAAGTGCTTATTTCTGTATTTCAACATGATTTGGAGCTTGTTTTGAAAAGTGTTTTTTCTGTATTTCAACATGATTTAGAGCTTGTTTTTGGAAAAGTGTTTATTTCTGTATTTCAATGTTGCAACTTGCTGAAAACTGTCCACAGTGTTCCTATCATCCTGATTAAACAGTACTGAAATAAAATTAACTTACAGAGTGCATCAAACATGATTTAGAGCTTGTTTATGGAAAAGTGTTTATTTCTGTATTTCAACATGATTTGGAGCTTGTATTTGAAAAGTGCTTATTTCTGTATTTCAACATGATTTGGAGCTTGTTTTTGAAAAGTGTTTTTTCTGTATTTCAACATGATTTAGAGCTTGTTTTTGGAAAAGTGTTTATTTCTGTATTCCAATGTTGCAACTTGCTGAAAACCGTCCACAGTGTTCCTATCATCCTGATTAAACAGTACTGAAATAAAAGTAACTTACAGAGTGCATCAAACATGATTTAGAGCTTGTTTATGGAAAAGTGTTTATTTCTGTATTTCAACATGATTTGGAGCTTGTTTTTGAAAAGTGCTTATTTCTGTTTTTCAACATGATTTGGAGCTTGTTTTTGAAAAGTGTTTTTTCTGTATTTCAACATGATTTAGAGCTTGTTTTTGGAAAAGTGTTTATTTCTGTATTTCAATGTTGCAACTTGCTGAAAACTGTCCACAGTGTTCCTATCATCCTGATTAAACAGTACTGAAATAAAATTAACTTACAGAGTGCATCAAACATGATTTAGAGCTTGTTTATGGAAAAGTGTTTATTTCTGTATTTCAACATGATTTGGAGCTTGTATTTGAGAAGTGCTTATTTCTGTATTTCAACATGATTTGGAGCTTGTTTTGAAAAGTGTTTTTTCTGTATTTCAACAAGATTTAGAGCTTGTTTTTGGAAAAGTGTTTATTTCTGTATTTCAATGTTGCAACTTGCTGAAAACTGTCCACAGTGTTCCTATCATCCTGATTAAACAGTACTGAAATAAAATTAACTTACAGAGAGCATCAAACATGATTTAGAGCTTGTTTATGGAAAAGTGTTTATTTCTGTATTTCAACATGATTTGGAGCTTGTATTTGAAAAGTGCTTATTTCTGTATTTCAACATGATTTGGAGCTTGTTTTTGAAAAGTGTTTTTTCTGTATTTCAACATGATTTAGAGCTTGTTTTTGGAAAAGTGTTTATTTCTGTATTTCAATGTTGCAACTTGCTGAAAACTGTCCACAGTGTTCCTATCATCCTGATTAAACAGTACTGAAATAAAATTAACTTACAGAGTGCATCAAACATGATTTAGAGCTTGTTTATGGAAAAGTGTTTATTTCTGTATTTCAACATGATTTGGAGCTTGTATTTGAAAAGTGCTTATTTCTGTATTTCAACATGATTTGGAGCTTGTTTTGAAAAGTGTTTTTTCTGTATTTCAACATGATTTAGAGCTTGTTTTTGGAAAAGTGTTTATTTCTGTATTTCAATGTTGCAACTTGCTGAAAACTGTCCACAGTGTTCCTATCATCCTGATTAAACAGTACTGAAATAAAATTAACTTACAGAGTGCATCAAACATGATTTAGAGCTTGTTTATGGAAAAGTGTTTATTTCTGTATTTCAACATGATTTGGAGCTTGTTTTTGAAAAGTGCTTATTTCTGTATTTCAACATGATTTGGAGCTTGTTTTTGAAAAGTGCTTATTTCTGTATTTCAACATGATTTGGAGCTTGTTTTTGAAAAGTGTTTTTTTCTGTATTTCAACATGATTTAGAGCTTGTTTTTGGAAAAGTGTTTATTTCTGTATTTCAATGTTGCAACTTGCTGAAAACTGTCCACAGTGTTCCTATCATCCTGATTAAACAGTACTGAAATAAAATTAACTTACAGAGTGCATCAAACATGATTTAGAGCTTGTTTATGGAAAAGTGTTTATTTCTGTATTTCAACATGATTTGGAGCTTGTATTTGAGAAGTGCTTATTTCTGTATTTCAACATGATTTGGAGCTTGTTTTGAAAAGTGTTTTTTCTGTATTTCAACAAGATTTAGAGCTTGTTTTTGGAAAAGTGTTTATTTCTGTATTTCAATGTTGCAACTTGCTGAAAACTGTCCACAGTGTTCCTATCATCCTGATTAAACAGTACTGAAATAAAATTAACTTACAGAGAGCATCAAACATGATTTAGAGCTTGTTTATGGAAAAGTGTTTATTTCTGTATTTCAACATGATTTGGAGCTTGTATTTGAAAAGTGCTTATTTCTGTATTTCAACATGATTTGGAGCTTGTTTTTGAAAAGTGTTTTTTCTGTATTTCAACATGATTTAGAGCTTGTTTTTGGAAAAGTGTTTATTTCTGTATTCCAATGTTGCAACTTGCTGAAAACCGTCCACAGTGTTACTATCATCCTGATTAAACAGTACTGAAATAAAATTAACTTACAGAGTGCATCAAACATGATTTAGAGCTTGTTTATGGAAAAGTGTTTATTTCTGTATTTCAACATGATTTGGAGCTTGTATTTGAAAAGTGCTTATTTCTGTATTTCAACATGATTTGGAGCTTGTTTTCGAAAAGTGTTTTTTCTGTATTTCAACATGATTTAGAGCTTGTTTTTGGAAAAGTGTTTATTTCTGTATTTCAATGTTGCAACTTGCTGAAAACTGTCCACAGTGTTCCTATCATCCTGATTAAACAGTACTGAAATAAAATTAACTTACAGAGAGCATCAAACATGATTTAGAGCTTGTTTATGGAAAAGTGTTTATTTCTGTATTTCAACATGATTTGGAGCTTGTTTTTGAAAAGTGCTTATTTCTGTATTTCAACATGATTTGGAGCTTGTTTTTGAAAAGTGCTTATTTCTGTATTTCAACATGATTTGGAGCTTGTTTTTGAAAAGTGTTTATTTCTGTTTTTCAACATGATTTAGAGCTTGTTTTTGGAAAAGTGTTTATTTCTGTATTCCAATGTTGCAACTTGCTGAAAACCGTCCACAGTGTTACTATCATCCTGATTAAACAGTACTGAAATAAAATTAACTTACAGAGTGCATCAAACATGATTTAGAGCTTGTTTATGGAAAAGTGTTTATTTCTGTATTTCAACATGATTTGGAGCTTGTATTTGAAAAGTGCTTATTTCTGTATTTCAACATGATTTGGAGCTTGTTTTCGAAAAGTGTTTTTTCTGTATTTCAACATGATTTAGAGCTTGTTTTTGGAAAAGTGTTTATTTCTGTATTTCAATGTTGCAACTTGCTGAAAACTGTCCACAGTGTTCCTATCATCCTGATTAAACAGTACTGAAATAAAATTAACTTACAGAGTGCATCAAACATGATTTAGAGCTTGTTTATGGAAAAGTGTTTATTTCTGTATTTCAACATGATTTGGAGCTTGTATTTGAAAAGTGCTTATTTCTGTATTTCAACATGATTTGGAGCTTGTTTTTGAAAAGTGTTTTTTCTGTATTTCAACATGATTTAGAGCTTGTTTTTGGAAAAGTGTTTATTTCTGTATTTCAATGTTGCAACTTGCTGAAAACTGTCCACAGTGTTCCTATCATCCTGATTAAACAGTACTGAAATAAAATTAACTTACAGAGAGCATCAAACATGATTTAGAGCTTGTTTATGGAAAAGTGTTTATTTCTGTATTTCAACATGATTTGGAGCTTGTTTTTGAAAAGTGCTTATTTCTGTATTTCAACATGATTTGGAGCTTGTTTTTGAAAAGTGTTTATTTCTGTTTTTCAACATGATTTAGAGCTTGTTTTTGGAAAAGTGTTTATTTCTGTATTTCAACATGATTTGGAGCTTGTTTTTGAATAGTGTTTATTTCTGTTTTTCAACATGATTTAGAGCTTGTTTTTGGAAAAGTGTTTATTTCTGTATTCCAATGTTGCAACTTGCTGAAAACCGTCCACAGTGTTACTATCATCCTGATTAAACAGTACTGAAATAAAATTAACTTACAGAGTGCATCAAACATGATTTAGAGCTTGTTTATGGAAAAGTGTTTATTTCTGTATTTCAACATGATTTGGAGCTTGTATTTGAAAAGTGCTTATTTCTGTATTTCAACATGATTTGGTGCTTGTTTTCGAAAAGTGTTTTTTCTGTATTTCAACATGATTTAGAGCTTGTTTTTGGAAAAGTGTTTATTTCTGTATTTCAATGTTGCAACTTGCTGAAAACTGTCCACAGTGTTCCTATCATCCTGATTAAACAGTACTGAAATAAAATTAACTTACAGAGTGCATCAAACATGATTTAGAGCTTGTTTATGGAAAAGTGTTTATTTCTGTATTTCAACATGATTTGGAGCTTGTATTTGAAAAGTGCTTATTTCTGTATTTCAACATGATTTGGAGCTTGTTTTTGAAAAGTGTTTTTTCTGTATTTCAACAAGATTTAGAGCTTGTTTTTGGAAAAGTGTTTATTTCTGTATTTCAATGTTGCAACTTGCTGAAAACTGTCCACAGTGTTCCTATCATCCTGATTAAACAGTACTGAAATAAAATTAACTTACAGAGAGCATCAAACATGATTTAGAGCTTGTTTATGGAAAAGTGTTTATTTCTGTATTTCAACATGATTTGGAGCTTGTATTTGAAAAGTGCTTATTTCTGTATTTCAACATGATTTGGAGCTTGTTTTTGAAAAGTGTTTTTTCTGTATTTCAACATGATTTAGAGCTTGTTTTTGGAAAAGTGTTTATTTCTGTATTCCAATGTTGCAACTTGCTGAAAACCGTCCACAGTGTTCCTATCATCCTGATTAAACAGTACTGAAATAAAATTAACTTACAGAGTGCATCAAACATGATTTAGAGCTTGTTTATGGAAAAGTGTTTATTTCTGTATTTCAACATGATTTGGAGCTTGTATTTGAGAAGTGCTTATTTCTGTATTTCAACATGATTTGGAGCTTGTTTTGAAAAGTGTTTATTTCTGTTTTTCAACATGATTTAGAGCTTGTTTTTGGAAAAGTGTTTATTTCTGTATTCCAATGTTGCAACTTGCTGAAAACCGTCCACAGTGTTCCTATCATCCTGATTAAACAGTACTGAAATAAAATTAACTTACAGAGTGCATCAAACATGATTTAGAGCTTGTTTATGGAAAAGTGTTTATTTCTGTATTTCAACATGATTTGGAGCTTGTATTTGAAAAGTGCTTATTTCTGTATTTCAACATGATTTGGAGCTTGTTTTTGAAAAGTGTTTTTTCTGTATTTCAACATGATTTAGAGCTTGTTTTTGGAAAAGTGTTTATTTCTGTATTTCAATGTTGCAACTTGCTGAAAACTGTCCACAGTGTTCCTATCATCCTGATTAAACAGTACTGAAATAAAATTAACTTACAGAGTGCATCAAACATGATTTAGAGCTTGTTTATGGAAAAGTGTTTATTTCTGTATTTCAACATGATTTGGAGCTTGTATTTGAGAAGTGCTTATTTCTGTATTTCAACATGATTTGGAGCTTGTTTTGAAAAGTGTTTTTTCTGTATTTCAACAAGATTTAGAGCTTGTTTTTGGAAAAGTGTTTATTTCTGTATTTCAATGTTGCAACTTGCTGAAAACTGTCCACAGTGTTCCTATCATCCTGATTAAACAGTACTGAAATAAAATTAACTTACAGAGAGCATCAAACATGATTTAGAGCTTGTTTATGGAAAAGTGTTTATTTCTGTATTTCAACATGATTTGGAGCTTGTATTTGAAAAGTGCTTATTTCTGTATTTCAACATGATTTGGAGCTTGTTTTTGAAAAGTGTTTTTTCTGTATTTCAACATGATTTAGAGCTTGTTTTTGGAAAAGTGTTTATTTCTGTATTCCAATGTTGCAACTTGCTGAAAACCGTCCACAGTGTTACTATCATCCTGATTAAACAGTACTGAAATAAAATTAACTTACAGAGTGCATCAAACATGATTTAGAGCTTGTTTATGGAAAAGTGTTTATTTCTGTATTTCAACATGATTTGGAGCTTGTATTTGAGAAGTGCTTATTTCTGTATTTCAACATGATTTGGAGCTTGTTTTGAAAAGTGTTTTTTCTGTATTTCAACAAGATTTAGAGCTTGTTTTTGGAAAAGTGTTTATTTCTGTATTTCAATGTTGCAACTTGCTGAAAACTGTCCACAGTGTTCCTATCATCCTGATTAAACAGTACTGAAATAAAATTAACTTACAGAGAGCATCAAACATGATTTAGAGCTTGTTTATGGAAAAGTGTTTATTTCTGTATTTCAACATGATTTGGAGCTTGTTTTTGAAAAGTGCTTATTTCTGTATTTCAACATGATTTGGAGCTTGTTTTTGAAAAGTGCTTATTTCTGTATTTCAACATGATTTGGAGCTTGTTTTTGAAAAGTGTTTATTTCTGTTTTTCAACATGATTTAGAGCTTGTTTTTGGAAAAGTGTTTATTTCTGTATTCCAATGTTGCAACTTGCTGAAAACCGTCCACAGTGTTACTATCATCCTGATTAAACAGTACTGAAATAAAATTAACTTACAGAGTGCATCAAACATGATTTAGAGCTTGTTTATGGAAAAGTGTTTATTTCTGTATTTCAACATGATTTGGAGCTTGTATTTGAAAAGTGCTTATTTCTGTATTTCAACATGATTTGGAGCTTGTTTTCGAAAAGTGTTTTTTCTGTATTTCAACATGATTTAGAGCTTGTTTTTGGAAAAGTGTTTATTTCTGTATTTCAATGTTGCAACTTGCTGAAAACTGTCCACAGTGTTCCTATCATCCTGATTAAACAGTACTGAAATAAAATTAACTTACAGAGTGCATCAAACATGATTTAGAGCTTGTTTATGGAAAAGTGTTTATTTCTGTATTTCAACATGATTTGGAGCTTGTATTTGAAAAGTGCTTATTTCTGTATTTCAACATGATTTGGAGCTTGTTTTTGAAAAGTGTTTTTTCTGTATTTCAACAAGATTTAGAGCTTGTTTTTGGAAAAGTGTTTATTTCTGTATTTCAATGTTGCAACTTGCTGAAAACTGTCCACAGTGTTCCTATCATCCTGATTAAACAGTACTGAAATAAAATTAACTTACAGAGTGCATCAAACATGATTTAGAGCTTGTTTATGGAAAAGTGTTTATTTCTGTATTTCAACATGATTTGGAGCTTGTATTTGAAAAGTGCTTATTTCTGTATTTCAACATGATTTGGAGCTTGTTTTTGAAAAGTGTTTTTTCTGTATTTCAACAAGATTTAGAGCTTGTTTTTGGAAAAGTGTTTATTTCTGTATTTCAATGTTGCAACTTGCTGAAAACCGTCCACAGTGTTCCTATCATCCTGATTAAACAGTACTGAAATAAAATTAACTTACAGAGTGCATCAAACATGATTTAGAGCTTGTTTATGGAAAAGTGTTTATTTCTGTATTTCAACATGATTTGGAGCTTGTATTTGAGAAGTGCTTATTTCTGTATTTCAACATGATTTGGAGCTTGTTTTGAAAAGTGTTTATTTCTGTTTTTCAACATGATTTAGAGCTTGTTTTTGGAAAAGTGTTTATTTCTGTATTCCAATGTTGCAACTTGCTGAAAACCGTCCACAGTGTTCCTATCATCCTGATTAAACAGTACTGAAATAAAAGTAACTTACAGAGTGCATCAAACATGATTTAGAGCTTGTTTATGGAAAAGTGTTTATTTCTGTATTTCAACATGATTTGGAGCTTGTTTTTGAAAAGTGCTTATTTCTGTTTTTCAACATGATTTGGAGCTTGTTTTTGAAAAGTGTTTTTTTCTGTATTTCAACATGATTTAGAGCTTGTTTTTGGAAAAGTGTTTATTTCTGTATTTCAATGTTGCAACTTGCTGAAAACTGTCCACAGTGTTCCTATCATCCTGATTAAACAGTACTGAAATAAAATTAACTTACAGAGTGCATCAAACATGATTTAGAGCTTGTTTATGGAAAAGTGTTTATTTCTGTATTTCAACATGATTTGGAGCTTGTATTTGAGAAGTGCTTATTTCTGTATTTCAACATGATTTGGAGCTTGTTTTGAAAAGTGTTTTTTCTGTATTTCAACAAGATTTAGAGCTTGTTTTTGGAAAAGTGTTTATTTCTGTATTTCAATGTTGCAACTTGCTGAAAACTGTCCACAGTGTTCCTATCATCCTGATTAAACAGTACTGAAATAAAATTAACTTACAGAGAGCATCAAACATGATTTAGAGCTTGTTTATGGAAAAGTGTTTATTTCTGTATTTCAACATGATTTGGAGCTTGTATTTGAAAAGTGCTTATTTCTGTATTTCAACATGATTTGGAGCTTGTTTTTGAAAAGTGTTTTTTCTGTATTTCAACATGATTTAGAGCTTGTTTTTGGAAAAGTGTTTATTTCTGTATTCCAATGTTGCAACTTGCTGAAAACCGTCCACAGTGTTACTATCATCCTGATTAAACAGTACTGAAATAAAATTAACTTACAGAGTGCATCAAACATGATTTAGAGCTTGTTTATGGAAAAGTGTTTATTTCTGTATTTCAACATGATTTGGAGCTTGTATTTGAGAAGTGCTTATTTCTGTATTTCAACATGATTTGGAGCTTGTTTTGAAAAGTGTTTTTTCTGTATTTCAACAAGATTTAGAGCTTGTTTTTGGAAAAGTGTTTATTTCTGTATTTCAATGTTGCAACTTGCTGAAAACTGTCCACAGTGTTCCTATCATCCTGATTAAACAGTACTGAAATAAAATTAACTTACAGAGAGCATCAAACATGATTTAGAGCTTGTTTATGGAAAAGTGTTTATTTCTGTATTTCAACATGATTTGGAGCTTGTTTTTGAAAAGTGCTTATTTCTGTATTTCAACATGATTTGGAGCTTGTTTTTGAAAAGTGCTTATTTCTGTATTTCAACATGATTTGGAGCTTGTTTTTGAAAAGTGTTTATTTCTGTTTTTCAACATGATTTAGAGCTTGTTTTTGGAAAAGTGTTTATTTCTGTATTCCAATGTTGCAACTTGCTGAAAACCGTCCACAGTGTTACTATCATCCTGATTAAACAGTACTGAAATAAAATTAACTTACAGAGTGCATCAAACATGATTTAGAGCTTGTTTATGGAAAAGTGTTTATTTCTGTATTTCAACATGATTTGGAGCTTGTATTTGAAAAGTGCTTATTTCTGTATTTCAACATGATTTGGAGCTTGTTTTTGAAAAGTGTTTTTTCTGTATTTCAACAAGATTTAGAGCTTGTTTTTGGAAAAGTGTTTATTTCTGTATTTCAATGTTGCAACTTGCTGAAAACTGTCCACAGTGTTCCTATCATCCTGATTAAACAGTACTGAAATAAAATTAACTTACAGAGAGCATCAAACATGATTTAGAGCTTGTTTATGGAAAAGTGTTTATTTCTGTATTTCAACATGATTTGGAGCTTGTATTTGAAAAGTGCTTATTTCTGTATTTCAACATGATTTGGAGCTTGTTTTTGAAAAGTGTTTTTTCTGTATTTCAACAAGATTTAGAGCTTGTTTTTGGAAAAGTGTTTATTTCTGTATTTCAATGTTGCAACTTGCTGAAAACCGTCCACAGTGTTCCTATCATCCTGATTAAACAGTACTGAAATAAAATTAACTTACAGAGTGCATCAAACATGATTTAGAGCTTGTTTATGGAAAAGTGTTTATTTCTGTATTTCAACATGATTTGGAGCTTGTATTTGAAAAGTGCTTATTTCTGTATTTCAACATGATTTGGAGCTTGTTTTTGAAAAGTGTTTTTTCTGTATTTCAACATGATTTAGAGCTTGTTTTTGGAAAAGTGTTTATTTCTGTATTCCAATGTTGCAACTTGCTGAAAACCGTCCACAGTGTTCCTATCATCCTGATTAAACAGTACTGAAATAAAATTAACTTACAGAGTGCATCAAACATGATTTAGAGCTTGTTTATGGAAAAGTGTTTATTTCTGTATTTCAACATGATTTGGAGCTTGTATTTGAGAAGTGCTTATTTCTGTATTTCAACATGATTTGGAGCTTGTTTTGAAAAGTGTTTATTTCTGTTTTTCAACATGATTTAGAGCTTGTTTTTGGAAAAGTGTTTATTTCTGTATTCCAATGTTGCAACTTGCTGAAAACCGTCCACAGTGTTCCTATCATCCTGATTAAACAGTACTGAAATAAAAGTAACTTACAGAGTGCATCAAACATGATTTAGAGCTTGTTTATGGAAAAGTGTTTATTTCTGTATTTCAATGTTGCAACTTGCAGAAAACCGTCCACAGTGTTCCTATCATCCTGATTAAACAGTACTGAAATAAAATTAACTTACAGAGTGCATCAAACATGATTTAGAGCTTGTTTATGTAAAAGTGTTTATTTCTGTATTTCAACATGATTTGGAGCTTGTATTTGAAAAGTGCTTATTTCTGTATTTCAACATGATTTGGAGCTTGTTTTTGAAAAGTGTTTTTTCTGTATTTCAACATGATTTAGAGCTTGTTTTTGGAAAAGTGTTTATTTCTGTATTCCAATGTTGCAACTTGCTGAAAACCGTCCACAGTGTTCCTATCATCCTGATTAAACAGTACTGAAATAAAATTAACTTACAGAGTGCATCAAACATGATTTAGAGCTTGTTTATGGAAAAGTGTTTATTTCTGTATTTCAACATGATTTGGAGCTTGTATTTGAGAAGTGCTTATTTCTGTATTTCAACATGATTTGGAGCTTGTTTTGAAAAGTGTTTTTTCTGTATTTCAACATGATTTAGAGCTTGTTTTTGGAAAAGTGTTTATTTCTGTATTCCAATGTTGCAACTTGCTGAAAACCGTCCACAGTGTTCCTATCATCCTGATTAAACAGTACTGAAATAAAATTAACTTACAGAGTGCATCAAACATGATTTAGAGCTTGTTTATGGAAAAGTGTTTATTTCTGTATTTCAACATGATTTGGAGCTTGTATTTGAGAAGTGCTTATTTCTGTATTTCAACATGATTTGGAGCTTGTTTTGAAAAGTGTTTTTTCTGTATTTCAACAAGATTTAGAGCTTGTTTTTGGAAAAGTGTTTATTTCTGTATTTCAATGTTGCAACTTGCTGAAAACTGTCCACAGTGTTCCTATCATCCTGATTAAACAGTACTGAAATAAAATTAACTTACAGAGAGCATCAAACATGATTTAGAGCTTGTTTATGGAAAAGTGTTTATTTCTGTATTTCAACATGATTTGGAGCTTGTTTTTGAAAAGTGCTTATTTCTGTATTTCAACATGATTTGGAGCTTGTTTTTGAAAAGTGCTTATTTCTGTATTTCAACATGATTTGGAGCTTGTTTTTGAAAAGTGTTTATTTCTGTTTTTCAACATGATTTAGAGCTTGTTTTTGGAAAAGTGTTTATTTCTGTATTCCAATGTTGCAACTTGCTGAAAACCGTCCACAGTGTTACTATCATCCTGATTAAACAGTACTGAAATAAAATTAACTTACAGAGTGCATCAAACATGATTTAGAGCTTGTTTATGGAAAAGTGTTTATTTCTGTATTTCAACATGATTTGGAGCTTGTATTTGAAAAGTGCTTATTTCTGTATTTCAACATGATTTGGAGCTTGTTTTTGAAAAGTGTTTTTTCTGTATTTCAACAAGATTTAGAGCTTGTTTTTGGAAAAGTGTTTATTTCTGTATTTCAATGTTGCAACTTGCTGAAAACTGTCCACAGTGTTCCTATCATCCTGATTAAACAGTACTGAAATAAAATTAACTTACAGAGAGCATCAAACATGATTTAGAGCTTGTTTATGGAAAAGTGTTTATTTCTGTATTTCAACATGATTTGGAGCTTGTATTTGAAAAGTGCTTATTTCTGTATTTCAACATGATTTGGAGCTTGTTTTTGAAAAGTGTTTTTTCTGTATTTCAACAAGATTTAGAGCTTGTTTTTGGAAAAGTGTTTATTTCTGTATTTCAATGTTGCAACTTGCTGAAAACCGTCCACAGTGTTCCTATCATCCTGATTAAACAGTACTGAAATAAAATTAACTTACAGAGTGCATCAAACATGATTTAGAGCTTGTTTATGGAAAAGTGTTTATTTCTGTATTTCAACATGATTTGGAGCTTGTATTTGAAAAGTGCTTATTTCTGTATTTCAACATGATTTGGAGCTTGTTTTTGAAAAGTGTTTTTTCTGTATTTCAACATGATTTAGAGCTTGTTTTTGGAAAAGTGTTTATTTCTGTATTCCAATGTTGCAACTTGCTGAAAACCGTCCACAGTGTTCCTATCATCCTGATTAAACAGTACTGAAATAAAATTAACTTACAGAGTGCATCAAACATGATTTAGAGCTTGTTTATGGAAAAGTGTTTATTTCTGTATTTCAACATGATTTGGAGCTTGTATTTGAGAAGTGCTTATTTCTGTATTTCAACATGATTTGGAGCTTGTTTTGAAAAGTGTTTATTTCTGTTTTTCAACATGATTTAGAGCTTGTTTTTGGAAAAGTGTTTATTTCTGTATTCCAATGTTGCAACTTGCTGAAAACCGTCCACAGTGTTCCTATCATCCTGATTAAACAGTACTGAAATAAAAGTAACTTACAGAGTGCATCAAACATGATTTAGAGCTTGTTTATGGAAAAGTGTTTATTTCTGTATTTCAATGTTGCAACTTGCTGAAAACCGTCCACAGTGTTCCTATCATCCTGATTAAACAGTACTGAAATAAAATTAACTTACAGAGTGCATCAAACATGATTTAGAGCTTGTTTATGTAAAAGTGTTTATTTCTGTATTTCAACATGATTTGGAGCTTGTATTTGAAAAGTGCTTATTTCTGTATTTCAACATGATTTGGAGCTTGTTTTTGAAAAGTGTTTTTTCTGTATTTCAACATGATTTAGAGCTTGTTTTTGGAAAAGTGTTTATTTCTGTATTCCAATGTTGCAACTTGCTGAAAACCGTCCACAGTGTTCCTATCATCCTGATTAAACAGTACTGAAATAAAATTAACTTACAGAGTGCATCAAACATGATTTAGAGCTTGTTTATGGAAAAGTGTTTATTTCTGTATTTCAACATGATTTGGAGCTTGTATTTGAGAAGTGCTTATTTCTGTATTTCAACATGATTTGGAGCTTGTTTTGAAAAGTGTTTATTTCTGTTTTTCAACATGATTTAGAGCTTGTTTTTGGAAAAGTGTTTATTTCTGTATTCCAATGTTGCAACTTGCTGAAAACCGTCCACAGTGTTCCTATCATCCTGATTAAACAGTACTGAAATAAAAGTAACTTACAGAGTGCATCAAACATGATTTAGAGCTTGTTTATGGAAAAGTGTTTATTTCTGTATTTCAACATGATTTGGAGCTTGTATTTGAAAAGTGCTTATTTCTGTATTTCAACATGATTTGGAGCTTGTTTTTGAAAAGTGTTTTTTCTGTATTTCAACATGATTTAGAGCTTGTTTTTGGAAAAGTGTTTATTTCTGTATTTCAATGTTGCAACTTGCTGAAAACTGTCCACAGTGTTCCTATCATCCTGATTAAACAGTACTGAAATAAAATTAACTTACAGAGTGCATCAAACATGATTTAGAGCTTGTTTATGGAAAAGTGTTTATTTCTGTATTTCAACATGATTTGGAGCTTGTATTTGAGAAGTGCTTATTTCTGTATTTCAACATGATTTGGAGCTTGTTTTGAAAAGTGTTTTTTCTGTATTTCAACAAGATTTAGAGCTTGTTTTTGGAAAAGTGTTTATTTCTGTATTCCAATGTTGCAACTTGCTGAAAACCGTCCACAGTGTTCCTATCATCCTGATTAAACAGTACTGAAATAAAATTAACTTACAGAGTGCATCAAACATGATTTAGAGCTTGTTTATGGAAAAGTGTTTATTTCTGTATTTCAACATGATTTGGAGCTTGTTTTTGAAAAGTGCTTATTTCTGTTTTTCAACATGATTTAGAGCTTGTTTTTGGAAAAGTGTTTATTTCTGTATTCCAATGTTGCAACTTGCTGAAAACCGTCCACAGTGTTCCTATCATCCTGATTAAACAGTACTGAAATAAAATTAACTTACAGAGTGCATCAAACATGATTTAGAGCTTGTTTATGGAAAAGTGTTTATTTCTGTATTTCAACATGATTTGGAGCTTGTATTTGAAAAGTGCTTATTTCTGTATTTCAACATGATTTGGAGCTTGTTTTTGAAAAGTGTTTTTTCTGTATTTCAACATGATTTAGAGCTTGTTTTTGGAAAAGTGTTTATTTCTGTATTCCAATGTTGCAACTTGCTGAAAACCGTCCACAGTGTTCCTATCATCCTGATTAAACAGTACTGAAATAAAATTAACTTACAGAGTGCATCAAACATGATTTAGAGCTTGTTTATGGAAAAGTGTTTATTTCTGTATTTCAACATGATTTGGAGCTTGTATTTGAGAAGTGCTTATTTCTGTATTTCAACATGATTTGGAGCTTGTTTTGAAAAGTGTTTTTTCTGTATTTCAACATGATTTAGAGCTTGTTTTTGGAAAAGTGTTTATTTCTGTATTTCAATGTTGCAACTTGCTGAAAACCGTCCACAGTGTTCCTATCATCCTGATTAAACAGTACTGAAATAAAATTAACTTACAGAGTGCATCAAACATGATTTAGAGCTTGTTTATGGAAAAGTGTTTATTTCTGTATTTCAACATGATTTGGAGCTTGTATTTGAAAAGTGCTTATTTCTGTATTTCAACATGATTTGGAGCTTGTTTTTGAAAAGTGTTTTTTCTGTATTTCAACATGATTTAGAGCTTGTTTTTGGAAAAGTGTTTATTTCTGTATTCCAATGTTGCAACTTGCTGAAAACCGTCCACAGTGTTCCTATCATCCTGATTAAACAGTACTGAAATAAAATTAACTTACAGAGTGCATCAAACATGATTTAGAGCTTGTTTATGGAAAAGTGTTTATTTCTGTATTTCAACATGATTTGGAGCTTGTATTTGAGAAGTGCTTATTTCTGTATTTCAACATGATTTGGAGCTTGTTTTGAAAAGTGTTTATTTCTGTATTTCAACATGATTTAGAGCTTGTTTTTGGAAAAGTGTTTATTTCTGTATTCCAATGTTGCAACTTGCTGAAAACCGTCCACAGTGTTCCTATCATCCTGATTAAACAGTACTGAAATAAAAGTAACTTACAGAGTGCATCAAACATGATTTAGAGCTTGTTTATGGAAAAGTGTTTATTTCTGTATTTCAATGTTGCAACTTGCTGAAAACCGTCCACAGTGTTCCTATCATCCTGATTAAACAGTACTGAAATAAAATTAACTTACAGAGTGCATCAAACATGATTTAGAGCTTGTTTATGTAAAAGTGTTTATTTCTGTATTTCAACATGATTTGGAGCTTGTATTTGAAAAGTGCTTATTTCTGTATTTCAACATGATTTGGAGCTTGTTTTTGAAAAGTGTTTTTTCTGTATTTCAACATGATTTAGAGCTTGTTTTTGGAAAAGTGTTTATTTCTGTATTCCAATGTTGCAACTTGCTGAAAACCGTCCACAGTGTTCCTATCATCCTGATTAAACAGTACTGAAATAAAATTAACTTACAGAGTGCATCAAACATGATTTAGAGCTTGTTTATGGAAAAGTGTTTATTTCTGTATTTCAACATGATTTGGAGCTTGTATTTGAGAAGTGCTTATTTCTGTATTTCAACATGATTTGGAGCTTGTTTTGAAAAGTGTTTATTTCTGTTTTTCAACATGATTTAGAGCTTGTTTTTGGAAAAGTGTTTATTTCTGTATTCCAATGTTGCAACTTGCTGAAAACCGTCCACAGTGTTCCTATCATCCTGATTAAACAGTACTGAAATAAAAGTAACTTACAGAGTGCATCAAACATGATTTAGAGCTTGTTTATGGAAAAGTGTTTATTTCTGTATTTCAACATGATTTGGAGCTTGTTTTTGAAAAGTGCTTATTTCTGTTTTTCAACATGATTTGGAGCTTGTTTTTGAAAAGTGTTTTTTTCTGTATTTCAACATGATTTAGAGCTTGTTTTTGGAAAAGTGTTTATTTCTGTATTTCAATGTTGCAACTTGCTGAAAACTGTCCACAGTGTTCCTATCATCCTGATTAAACAGTACTGAAATAAAATTAACTTACAGAGTGCATCAAACATGATTTAGAGCTTGTTTATGGAAAAGTGTTTATTTCTGTATTTCAACATGATTTGGAGCTTGTATTTGAGAAGTGCTTATTTCTGTATTTCAACATGATTTGGAGCTTGTTTTGAAAAGTGTTTTTTCTGTATTTCAACAAGATTTAGAGCTTGTTTTTGGAAAAGTGTTTATTTCTGTATTTCAATGTTGCAACTTGCTGAAAACTGTCCACAGTGTTCCTATCATCCTGATTAAACAGTACTGAAATAAAATTAACTTACAGAGAGCATCAAACATGATTTAGAGCTTGTTTATGGAAAAGTGTTTATTTCTGTATTTCAACATGATTTGGAGCTTGTATTTGAAAAGTGCTTATTTCTGTATTTCAACATGATTTGGAGCTTGTTTTTGAAAAGTGTTTTTTCTGTATTTCAACATGATTTAGAGCTTGTTTTTGGAAAAGTGTTTATTTCTGTATTTCAATGTTGCAACTTGCTGAAAACCGTCCACAGTGTTCCTATCATCCTGATTAAACAGTACTGAAATAAAATTAACTTACAGAGTGCATCAAACATGATTTAGAGCTTGTTTATGGAAAAGTGTTTATTTCTGTATTTCAACATGATTTGGAGCTTGTATTTGAAAAGTGCTTATTTCTGTATTTCAACATGATTTGGAGCTTGTTTTTGAAAAGTGTTTTTTCTGTATTTCAACATGATTTAGAGCTTGTTTTTGGAAAAGTGTTTATTTCTGTATTCCAATGTTGCAACTTGCTGAAAACCGTCCACAGTGTTCCTATCATCCTGATTAAACAGTACTGAAATAAAATTAACTTACAGAGTGCATCAAACATGATTTAGAGCTTGTTTATGGAAAAGTGTTTATTTCTGTATTTCAACATGATTTGGAGCTTGTATTTGAGAAGTGCTTATTTCTGTATTTCAACATGATTTGGAGCTTGTTTTGAAAAGTGTTTTTTCTGTATTTCAACAAGATTTAGAGCTTGTTTTTGGAAAAGTGTTTATTTCTGTATTTCAATGTTGCAACTTGCTGAAAACTGTCCACAGTGTTCCTATCATCCTGATTAAACAGTACTGAAATAAAATTAACTTACAGAGAGCATCAAACATGATTTAGAGCTTGTTTATGGAAAAGTGTTTATTTCTGTATTTCAACATGATTTGGAGCTTGTATTTGAAAAGTGCTTATTTCTGTATTTCAACATGATTTGGAGCTTGTTTTTGAAAAGTGTTTTTTCTGTATTTCAACATGATTTAGAGCTTGTTTTTGGAAAAGTGTTTATTTCTGTATTCCAATGTTGCAACTTGCTGAAAACCGTCCACAGTGTTACTATCATCCTGATTAAACAGTACTGAAATAAAATTAACTTACAGAGTGCATCAAACATGATTTAGAGCTTGTTTATGGAAAAGTGTTTATTTCTGTATTTCAACATGATTTGGAGCTTGTATTTGAGAAGTGCTTATTTCTGTATTTCAACATGATTTGGAGCTTGTTTTGAAAAGTGTTTTTTCTGTATTTCAACAAGATTTAGAGCTTGTTTTTGGAAAAGTGTTTATTTCTGTATTTCAATGTTGCAACTTGCTGAAAACCGTCCACAGTGTTACTATCATCCTGATTAAACAGTACTGAAATAAAATTAACTTACAGAGTGCATCAAACATGATTTAGAGCTTGTTTATGGAAAAGTGTTTATTTCTGTATTTCAACATGATTTGGAGCTTGTATTTGAGAAGTGCTTATTTCTGTATTTCAACATGATTTGGAGCTTGTTTTGAAAAGTGTTTTTTCTGTATTTCAACAAGATTTAGAGCTTGTTTTTGGAAAAGTGTTTATTTCTGTATTTCAATGTTGCAACTTGCTGAAAACTGTCCACAGTGTTCCTATCATCCTGATTAAACAGTACTGAAATAAAATTAACTTACAGAGAGCATCAAACATGATTTAGAGCTTGTTTATGGAAAAGTGTTTATTTCTGTATTTCAACATGATTTGGAGCTTGTATTTGAAAAGTGCTTATTTCTGTATTTCAACATGATTTGGAGCTTGTTTTTGAAAAGTGTTTTTTCTGTATTTCAACATGATTTAGAGCTTGTTTTTGGAAAAGTGTTTATTTCTGTATTCCAATGTTGCAACTTGCTGAAAACCGTCCACAGTGTTACTATCATCCTGATTAAACAGTACTGAAATAAAATTAACTTACAGAGTGCATCAAACATGATTTAGAGCTTGTTTATGGAAAAGTGTTTATTTCTGTATTTCAACATGATTTGGAGCTTGTATTTGAGAAGTGCTTATTTCTGTATTTCAACATGATTTGGAGCTTGTTTTGAAAAGTGTTTTTTCTGTATTTCAACAAGATTTAGAGCTTGTTTTTGGAAAAGTGTTTATTTCTGTATTTCAATGTTGCAACTTGCTGAAAACCGTCCACAGTGTTACTATCATCCTGATTAAACAGTACTGAAATAAAATTAACTTACAGAGTGCATCAAACATGATTTAGAGCTTGTTTATGGAAAAGTGTTTATTTCTGTATTTCAACATGATTTGGAGCTTGTATTTGAGAAGTGCTTATTTCTGTATTTCAACATGATTTGGAGCTTGTTTTGAAAAGTGTTTTTTCTGTATTTCAACAAGATTTAGAGCTTGTTTTTGGAAAAGTGTTTATTTCTGTATTTCAATGTTGCAACTTGCTGAAAACTGTCCACAGTGTTCCTATCATCCTGATTAAACAGTACTGAAATAAAATTAACTTACAGAGAGCATCAAACATGATTTAGAGCTTGTTTATGGAAAAGTGTTTATTTCTGTATTTCAACATGATTTGGAGCTTGTTTTTGAAAAGTGCTTATTTCTGTATTTCAACATGATTTGGAGCTTGTTTTTGAAAAGTGTTTTTTTCTGTATTTCAACATGATTTAGAGCTTGTTTTTGGAAAAGTGTTTATTTCTGTATTTCAATGTTGCAACTTGCTGAAAACTGTCCACAGTGTTCCTATCATCCTGATTAAACAGTACTGAAATAAAATTAACTTACAGAGTGCATCAAACATGATTTAGAGCTTGTTTATGGAAAAGTGTTTATTTCTGTATTTCAACATGATTTGGAGCTTGTATTTGAGAAGTGCTTATTTCTGTATTTCAACATGATTTGGAGCTTGTTTTGAAAAGTGTTTTTTCTGTATTTCAACAAGATTTAGAGCTTGTTTTTGGAAAAGTGTTTATTTCTGTATTTCAATGTTGCAACTTGCTGAAAACTGTCCACAGTGTTCCTATCATCCTGATTAAACAGTACTGAAATAAAATTAACTTACAGAGAGCATCAAACATGATTTAGAGCTTGTTTATGGAAAAGTGTTTATTTCTGTATTTCAACATGATTTGGAGCTTGTATTTGAAAAGTGCTTATTTCTGTATTTCAACATGATTTGGAGCTTGTTTTTGAAAAGTGTTTTTTCTGTATTTCAACATGATTTAGAGCTTGTTTTTGGAAAAGTGTTTATTTCTGTATTCCAATGTTGCAACTTGCTGAAAACCGTCCACAGTGTTACTATCATCCTGATTAAACAGTACTGAAATAAAATTAACTTACAGAGTGCATCAAACATGATTTAGAGCTTGTTTATGGAAAAGTGTTTATTTCTGTATTTCAACATGATTTGGAGCTTGTATTTGAGAAGTGCTTATTTCTGTATTTCAACATGATTTGGAGCTTGTTTTGAAAAGTGTTTTTTCTGTATTTCAACAAGATTTAGAGCTTGTTTTTGGAAAAGTGTTTATTTCTGTATTTCAATGTTGCAACTTGCTGAAAACTGTCCACAGTGTTCCTATCATCCTGATTAAACAGTACTGAAATAAAATTAACTTACAGAGAGCATCAAACATGATTTAGAGCTTGTTTATGGAAAAGTGTTTATTTCTGTATTTCAACATGATTTGGAGCTTGTTTTTGAAAAGTGCTTATTTCTGTATTTCAACATGATTTGGAGCTTGTTTTTGAAAAGTGCTTATTTCTGTATTTCAACATGATTTGGAGCTTGTTTTTGAAAAGTGTTTATTTCTGTTTTTCAACATGATTTAGAGCTTGTTTTTGGAAAAGTGTTTATTTCTGTATTCCAATGTTGCAACTTGCTGAAAACCGTCCACAGTGTTACTATCATCCTGATTAAACAGTACTGAAATAAAATTAACTTACAGAGTGCATCAAACATGATTTAGAGCTTGTTTATGGAAAAGTGTTTATTTCTGTATTTCAACATGATTTGGAGCTTGTATTTGAAAAGTGCTTATTTCTGTATTTCAACATGATTTGGAGCTTGTTTTCGAAAAGTGTTTTTTCTGTATTTCAACATGATTTAGAGCTTGTTTTTGGAAAAGTGTTTATTTCTGTATTTCAATGTTGCAACTTGCTGAAAACTGTCCACAGTGTTCCTATCATCCTGATTAAACAGTACTGAAATAAAATTAACTTACAGAGTGCATCAAACATGATTTAGAGCTTGTTTATGGAAAAGTGTTTATTTCTGTATTTCAACATGATTTGGAGCTTGTATTTGAAAAGTGCTTATTTCTGTATTTCAACATGATTTGGAGCTTGTTTTCGAAAAGTGTTTTTTCTGTATTTCAACATGATTTAGAGCTTGTTTTTGGAAAAGTGTTTATTTCTGTATTTCAATGTTGCAACTTGCTGAAAACTGTCCACAGTGTTCCTATCATCCTGATTAAACAGTACTGAAATAAAATTAACTTACAGAGTGCATCAAACATGATTTAGAGCTTGTTTATGGAAAAGTGTTTATTTCTGTATTTCAACATGATTTGGAGCTTGTATTTGAGAAGTGCTTATTTCTGTATTTCAACATGATTTGGAGCTTGTTTTGAAAAGTGTTTTTTCTGTATTTCAACATGATTTAGAGCTTGTTTTTGGAAAAGTGTTTATTTCTGTATTCCAATGTTGCAACTTGCTGAAAACCGTCCACAGTGTTCCTATCATCCTGATTAAACAGTACTGAAATAAAATTAACTTACAGAGTGCATCAAACATGATTTAGAGCTTGTTTATGGAAAAGTGTTTATTTCTGTATTTCAACATGATTTGGAGCTTGTATTTGAAAAGTGCTTATTTCTGTATTTCAACATGATTTGGAGCTTGTTTTTGAAAAGTGTTTTTTTCTGTATTTCAACATGATTTAGAGCTTGTTTTTGGAAAAGTGTTTATTTCTGTATTTCAATGTTGCAACTTGCTGAAAACTGTCCACAGTGTTCCTATCATCCTGATTAAACAGTACTGAAATAAAATTAACTTACAGAGTGCATCAAACATGATTTAGAGCTTGTTTATGGAAAAGTGTTTATTTCTGTATTTCAACATGATTTGGAGCTTGTATTTGAGAAGTGCTTATTTCTGTATTTCAACATGATTTGGAGCTTGTTTTGAAAAGTGTTTTTTCTGTATTTCAACAAGATTTAGAGCTTGTTTTTGGAAAAGTGTTTATTTCTGTATTTCAATGTTGCAACTTGCTGAAAACTGTCCACAGTGTTCCTATCATCCTGATTAAACAGTACTGAAATAAAATTAACTTACAGAGAGCATCAAACATGATTTAGAGCTTGTTTATGGAAAAGTGTTTATTTCTGTATTTCAACATGATTTGGAGCTTGTATTTGAAAAGTGCTTATTTCTGTATTTCAACATGATTTGGAGCTTGTTTTTGAAAAGTGTTTTTTCTGTATTTCAACATGATTTAGAGCTTGTTTTTGGAAAAGTGTTTATTTCTGTATTCCAATGTTGCAACTTGCTGAAAACCGTCCACAGTGTTACTATCATCCTGATTAAACAGTACTGAAATAAAATTAACTTACAGAGTGCATCAAACATGATTTAGAGCTTGTTTATGGAAAAGTGTTTATTTCTGTATTTCAACATGATTTGGAGCTTGTTTTGAAAAGTGTTTTTTCTGTATTTCAACAAGATTTAGAGCTTGTTTTTGGAAAAGTGTTTATTTCTGTATTTCAATGTTGCAACTTGCTGAAAACTGTCCACAGTGTTCCTATCATCCTGATTAAACAGTACTGAAATAAAATTAACTTACAGAGTGCATCAAACATGATTTAGAGCTTGTTTATGGAAAAGTGTTTATTTCTGTATTTCAACATGATTTGGAGCTTGTTTTTGAAAAGTGCTTATTTCTGTATTTCAACATGATTTGGAGCTTGTTTTTGAAAAGTGTTTTTTCTGTATTTCAACATGATTTAGAGCTTGTTTTTGGAAAAGTGTTTATTTCTGTATTTCAATGTTGCAACTTGCTGAAAACTGTCCACAGTGTTCCTATCATCCTGATTAAACAGTACTGAAATAAAATTAACTTACAGAGTGCATCAAACATGATTTAGAGCTTGTTTATGGAAAAGTGTTTATTTCTGTATTTCAACATGATTTGGAGCTTGTATTTGAGAAGTGCTTATTTCTGTATTTCAACATGATTTGGAGCTTGTTTTGAAAAGTGTTTTTTCTGTATTTCAACAAGATTTAGAGCTTGTTTTTGGAAAAGTGTTTATTTCTGTATTTCAATGTTGCAACTTGCTGAAAACTGTCCACAGTGTTCCTATCATCCTGATTAAACAGTACTGAAATAAAATTAACTTACAGAGAGCATCAAACATGATTTAGAGCTTGTTTATGGAAAAGTGTTTATTTCTGTATTTCAACATGATTTGGAGCTTGTATTTGAAAAGTGCTTATTTCTGTATTTCAACATGATTTGGAGCTTGTTTTTGAAAAGTGTTTTTTCTGTATTTCAACATGATTTAGAGCTTGTTTTTGGAAAAGTGTTTATTTCTGTATTCCAATGTTGCAACTTGCTGAAAACCGTCCACAGTGTTACTATCATCCTGATTAAACAGTACTGAAATAAAATTAACTTACAGAGTGCATCAAACATGATTTAGAGCTTGTTTATGGAAAAGTGTTTATTTCTGTATTTCAACATGATTTGGAGCTTGTATTTGAGAAGTGCTTATTTCTGTATTTCAACATGATTTGGAGCTTGTTTTGAAAAGTGTTTTTTCTGTATTTCAACAAGATTTAGAGCTTGTTTTTGGAAAAGTGTTTATTTCTGTATTTCAATGTTGCAACTTGCTGAAAACCGTCCACAGTGTTACTATCATCCTGATTAAACAGTACTGAAATAAAATTAACTTACAGAGTGCATCAAACATGATTTAGAGCTTGTTTATGGAAAAGTGTTTATTTCTGTATTTCAACATGATTTGGAGCTTGTATTTGAGAAGTGCTTATTTCTGTATTTCAACATGATTTGGAGCTTGTTTTGAAAAGTGTTTTTTCTGTATTTCAACAAGATTTAGAGCTTGTTTTTGGAAAAGTGTTTATTTCTGTATTTCAATGTTGCAACTTGCTGAAAACTGTCCACAGTGTTCCTATCATCCTGATTAAACAGTACTGAAATAAAATTAACTTACAGAGAGCATCAAACATGATTTAGAGCTTGTTTATGGAAAAGTGTTTATTTCTGTATTTCAACATGATTTGGAGCTTGTTTTTGAAAAGTGCTTATTTCTGTATTTCAACATGATTTGGAGCTTGTTTTTGAAAAGTGTTTTTTTCTGTATTTCAACATGATTTAGAGCTTGTTTTTGGAAAAGTGTTTATTTCTGTATTTCAATGTTGCAACTTGCTGAAAACTGTCCACAGTGTTCCTATCATCCTGATTAAACAGTACTGAAATAAAATTAACTTACAGAGTGCATCAAACATGATTTAGAGCTTGTTTATGGAAAAGTGTTTATTTCTGTATTTCAACATGATTTGGAGCTTGTATTTGAGAAGTGCTTATTTCTGTATTTCAACATGATTTGGAGCTTGTTTTGAAAAGTGTTTTTTCTGTATTTCAACAAGATTTAGAGCTTGTTTTTGGAAAAGTGTTTATTTCTGTATTTCAATGTTGCAACTTGCTGAAAACTGTCCACAGTGTTCCTATCATCCTGATTAAACAGTACTGAAATAAAATTAACTTACAGAGAGCATCAAACATGATTTAGAGCTTGTTTATGGAAAAGTGTTTATTTCTGTATTTCAACATGATTTGGAGCTTGTATTTGAAAAGTGCTTATTTCTGTATTTCAACATGATTTGGAGCTTGTTTTTGAAAAGTGTTTTTTCTGTATTTCAACATGATTTAGAGCTTGTTTTTGGAAAAGTGTTTATTTCTGTATTCCAATGTTGCAACTTGCTGAAAACCGTCCACAGTGTTACTATCATCCTGATTAAACAGTACTGAAATAAAATTAACTTACAGAGTGCATCAAACATGATTTAGAGCTTGTTTATGGAAAAGTGTTTATTTCTGTATTTCAACATGATTTGGAGCTTGTATTTGAGAAGTGCTTATTTCTGTATTTCAACATGATTTGGAGCTTGTTTTGAAAAGTGTTTTTTCTGTATTTCAACAAGATTTAGAGCTTGTTTTTGGAAAAGTGTTTATTTCTGTATTTCAATGTTGCAACTTGCTGAAAACTGTCCACAGTGTTCCTATCATCCTGATTAAACAGTACTGAAATAAAATTAACTTACAGAGAGCATCAAACATGATTTAGAGCTTGTTTATGGAAAAGTGTTTATTTCTGTATTTCAACATGATTTGGAGCTTGTTTTTGAAAAGTGCTTATTTCTGTATTTCAACATGATTTGGAGCTTGTTTTTGAAAAGTGCTTATTTCTGTATTTCAACATGATTTGGAGCTTGTTTTTGAAAAGTGTTTATTTCTGTTTTTCAACATGATTTAGAGCTTGTTTTTGGAAAAGTGTTTATTTCTGTATTCCAATGTTGCAACTTGCTGAAAACCGTCCACAGTGTTACTATCATCCTGATTAAACAGTACTGAAATAAAATTAACTTACAGAGTGCATCAAACATGATTTAGAGCTTGTTTATGGAAAAGTGTTTATTTCTGTATTTCAACATGATTTGGAGCTTGTATTTGAAAAGTGCTTATTTCTGTATTTCAACATGATTTGGAGCTTGTTTTCGAAAAGTGTTTTTTCTGTATTTCAACATGATTTAGAGCTTGTTTTTGGAAAAGTGTTTATTTCTGTATTTCAATGTTGCAACTTGCTGAAAACTGTCCACAGTGTTCCTATCATCCTGATTAAACAGTACTGAAATAAAATTAACTTACAGAGTGCATCAAACATGATTTAGAGCTTGTTTATGGAAAAGTGTTTATTTCTGTATTTCAACATGATTTGGAGCTTGTATTTGAAAAGTGCTTATTTCTGTATTTCAACATGATTTGGAGCTTGTTTTTGAAAAGTGTTTTTTCTGTATTTCAACATGATTTAGAGCTTGTTTTTGGAAAAGTGTTTATTTCTGTATTTCAATGTTGCAACTTGCTGAAAACTGTCCACAGTGTTCCTATCATCCTGATTAAACAGTACTGAAATAAAATTAACTTACAGAGAGCATCAAACATGATTTAGAGCTTGTTTATGGAAAAGTGTTTATTTCTGTATTTCAACATGATTTGGAGCTTGTATTTGAGAAGTGCTTATTTCTGTATTTCAACATGATTTGGAGCTTGTTTTGAAAAGTGTTTTTTCTGTATTTCAACAAGATTTAGAGCTTGTTTTTGGAAAAGTGTTTATTTCTGTATTTCAATGTTGCAACTTGCTGAAAACTGTCCACAGTGTTCCTATCATCCTGATTAAACAGTACTGAAATAAAATTAACTTACAGAGTGCATCAAACATGATTTAGAGCTTGTTTATGGAAAAGTGTTTATTTCTGTATTTCAACATGATTTGGAGCTTGTATTTGAGAAGTGCTTATTTCTGTATTTCAACATGATTTGGAGCTTGTTTTGAAAAGTGTTTTTTCTGTATTTCAACAAGATTTAGAGCTTGTTTTTGGAAAAGTGTTTATTTCTGTATTTCAATGTTGCAACTTGCTGAAAACTGTCCACAGTGTTCCTATCATCCTGATTAAACAGTACTGAAATAAAATTAACTTACAGAGAGCATCAAACATGATTTAGAGCTTGTTTATGGAAAAGTGTTTATTTCTGTATTTCAACATGATTTGGAGCTTGTATTTGAAAAGTGCTTATTTCTGTATTTCAACATGATTTGGAGCTTGTTTTTGAAAAGTGTTTTTTCTGTATTTCAACATGATTTAGAGCTTGTTTTTGGAAAAGTGTTTATTTCTGTATTCCAATGTTGCAACTTGCTGAAAACCGTCCACAGTGTTCCTATCATCCTGATTAAACAGTACTGAAATAAAATTAACTTACAGAGTGCATCAAACATGATTTAGAGCTTGTTTATGGAAAAGTGTTTATTTCTGTATTTCAACATGATTTGGAGCTTGTATTTGAGAAGTGCTTATTTCTGTATTTCAACATGATTTGGAGCTTGTTTTGAAAAGTGTTTTTTCTGTATTTCAACAAGATTTAGAGCTTGTTTTTGGAAAAGTGTTTATTTCTGTATTTCAATGTTGCAACTTGCTGAAAACTGTCCACAGTGTTCCTATCATCCTGATTAAACAGTACTGAAATAAAATTAACTTACAGAGTGCATCAAACATGATTTAGAGCTTGTTTATGGAAAAGTGTTTATTTCTGTATTTCAACATGATTTGGAGCTTGTATTTGAAAAGTGCTTATTTCTGTATTTCAACATGATTTGGAGCTTGTTTTGAAAAGTGTTTTTTCTGTATTTCAACAAGATTTAGAGCTTGTTTTTGGAAAAGTGTTTATTTCTGTATTTCAATGTTGCAACTTGCTGAAAACTGTCCACAGTGTTCCTATCATCCTGATTAAACAGTACTGAAATAAAATTAACTTACAGAGTGCATCAAACATGATTTAGAGCTTGTTTATGGAAAAGTGTTTATTTCTGTATTTCAACATGATTTGGAGCTTGTATTTGAAAAGTGCTTATTTCTGTATTTCAACATGATTTGGAGCTTGTTTTTGAAAAGTGTTTTTTCTGTATTTCAACATGATTTAGAGCTTGTTTTTGGAAAAGTGTTTATTTCTGTATTTCAATGTTGCAACTTGCTGAAAACTGTCCACAGTGTTCCTATCATCCTGATTAAACAGTACTGAAATAAAATTAACTTACAGAGTGCATCAAACATGATTTAGAGCTTGTTTATGGAAAAGTGTTTATTTCTGTATTTCAACATGATTTGGAGCTTGTATTTGAAAAGTGCTTATTTCTGTATTTCAACATGATTTGGAGCTTGTTTTTGAAAAGTGTTTTTTCTGTATTTCAACATGATTTAGAGCTTGTTTTTGGAAAAGTGTTTATTTCTGTATTTCAATGTTGCAACTTGCTGAAAACTGTCCACAGTGTTCCTATCATCCTGATTAAACAGTACTGAAATAAAATTAACTTACAGAGTGCATCAAACATGATTTAGAGCTTGTTTATGGAAAAGTGTTTATTTCTGTATTTCAACATGATTTGGAGCTTGTATTTGAAAAGTGCTTATTTCTGTATTTCAACATGATTTGGAGCTTGTTTTTGAAAAGTGTTTTTTCTGTATTTCAACATGATTTAGAGCTTGTTTTTGGAAAAGTGTTTATTTCTGTATTTCAATGTTGCAACTTGCTGAAAACCGTCCACAGTGTTCCTATCATCCTGATTAAACAGTACTGAAATAAAATTAACTTACAGAGTGCATCAAACATGATTTAGAGCTTGTTTATGGAAAAGTGTTTATTTCTGTATTTCAACATGATTTGGAGCTTGTATTTGAGAAGTGCTTATTTCTGTATTTCAACATGATTTGGAGCTTGTTTTGAAAAGTGTTTTTTCTGTATTTCAACAAGATTTAGAGCTTGTTTTTGGAAAAGTGTTTATTTCTGTATTTCAATGTTGCAACTTGCTGAAAACTGTCCACAGTGTTCCTATCATCCTGATTAAACAGTACTGAAATAAAATTAACTTACAGAGAGCATCAAACATGATTTAGAGCTTGTTTATGGAAAAGTGTTTATTTCTGTATTTCAACATGATTTGGAGCTTGTATTTGAAAAGTGCTTATTTCTGTATTTCAACATGATTTGGAGCTTGTTTTTGAAAAGTGTTTTTTCTGTATTTCAACATGATTTAGAGCTTGTTTTTGGAAAAGTGTTTATTTCTGTATTCCAATGTTGCAACTTGCTGAAAACCGTCCACAGTGTTACTATCATCCTGATTAAACAGTACTGAAATAAAATTAACTTACAGAGTGCATCAAACATGATTTAGAGCTTGTTTATGGAAAAGTGTTTATTTCTGTATTTCAACATGATTTGGAGCTTGTATTTGAGAAGTGCTTATTTCTGTATTTCAACATGATTTGGAGCTTGTTTTGAAAAGTGTTTTTTCTGTATTTCAACAAGATTTAGAGCTTGTTTTTGGAAAAGTGTTTATTTCTGTATTTCAATGTTGCAACTTGCTGAAAACCGTCCACAGTGTTACTATCATCCTGATTAAACAGTACTGAAATAAAATTAACTTACAGAGTGCATCAAACATGATTTAGAGCTTGTTTATGGAAAAGTGTTTATTTCTGTATTTCAACATGATTTGGAGCTTGTATTTGAGAAGTGCTTATTTCTGTATTTCAACATGATTTGGAGCTTGTTTTGAAAAGTGTTTTTTCTGTATTTCAACAAGATTTAGAGCTTGTTTTTGGAAAAGTGTTTATTTCTGTATTTCAATGTTGCAACTTGCTGAAAACTGTCCACAGTGTTCCTATCATCCTGATTAAACAGTACTGAAATAAAATTAACTTACAGAGAGCATCAAACATGATTTAGAGCTTGTTTATGGAAAAGTGTTTATTTCTGTATTTCAACATGATTTGGAGCTTGTATTTGAAAAGTGCTTATTTCTGTATTTCAACATGATTTGGAGCTTGTTTTTGAAAAGTGTTTTTTCTGTATTTCAACATGATTTAGAGCTTGTTTTTGGAAAAGTGTTTATTTCTGTATTTCAATGTTGCAACTTGCTGAAAACTGTCCACAGTGTTCCTATCATCCTGATTAAACAGTACTGAAATAAAATTAACTTACAGAGTGCATCAAACATGATTTAGAGCTTGTTTATGGAAAAGTGTTTATTTCTGTATTTCAACATGATTTGGAGCTTGTATTTGAGAAGTGCTTATTTCTGTATTTCAACATGATTTGGAGCTTGTTTTGAAAAGTGTTTTTTCTGTATTTCAACAAGATTTAGAGCTTGTTTTTGGAAAAGTGTTTATTTCTGTATTTCAATGTTGCAACTTGCTGAAAACTGTCCACAGTGTTCCTATCATCCTGATTAAACAGTACTGAAATAAAATTAACTTACAGAGAGCATCAAACATGATTTAGAGCTTGTTTATGGAAAAGTGTTTATTTCTGTATTTCAACATGATTTGGAGCTTGTATTTGAAAAGTGCTTATTTCTGTATTTCAACATGATTTGGAGCTTGTTTTTGAAAAGTGTTTTTTCTGTATTTCAACATGATTTAGAGCTTGTTTTTGGAAAAGTGTTTATTTCTGTATTCCAATGTTGCAACTTGCTGAAAACCGTCCACAGTGTTACTATCATCCTGATTAAACAGTACTGAAATAAAATTAACTTACAGAGTGCATCAAACATGATTTAGAGCTTGTTTATGGAAAAGTGTTTATTTCTGTATTTCAACATGATTTGGAGCTTGTATTTGAGAAGTGCTTATTTCTGTATTTCAACATGATTTGGAGCTTGTTTTGAAAAGTGTTTTTTCTGTATTTCAACAAGATTTAGAGCTTGTTTTTGGAAAAGTGTTTATTTCTGTATTTCAATGTTGCAACTTGCTGAAAACCGTCCACAGTGTTACTATCATCCTGATTAAACAGTACTGAAATAAAATTAACTTACAGAGTGCATCAAACATGATTTAGAGCTTGTTTATGGAAAAGTGTTTATTTCTGTATTTCAACATGATTTGGAGCTTGTATTTGAGAAGTGCTTATTTCTGTATTTCAACATGATTTGGAGCTTGTTTTGAAAAGTGTTTTTTCTGTATTTCAACAAGATTTAGAGCTTGTTTTTGGAAAAGTGTTTATTTCTGTATTTCAATGTTGCAACTTGCTGAAAACTGTCCACAGTGTTCCTATCATCCTGATTAAACAGTACTGAAATAAAATTAACTTACAGAGAGCATCAAACATGATTTAGAGCTTGTTTATGGAAAAGTGTTTATTTCTGTATTTCAACATGATTTGGAGCTTGTATTTGAAAAGTGCTTATTTCTGTATTTCAACATGATTTGGAGCTTGTTTTTGAAAAGTGTTTTTTCTGTATTTCAACATGATTTAGAGCTTGTTTTTGGAAAAGTGTTTATTTCTGTATTTCAATGTTGCAACTTGCTGAAAACTGTCCACAGTGTTCCTATCATCCTGATTAAACAGTACTGAAATAAAATTAACTTACAGAGTGCATCAAACATGATTTAGAGCTTGTTTATGGAAAAGTGTTTATTTCTGTATTTCAACATGATTTGGAGCTTGTATTTGAGAAGTGCTTATTTCTGTATTTCAACATGATTTGGAGCTTGTTTTGAAAAGTGTTTTTTCTGTATTTCAACAAGATTTAGAGCTTGTTTTTGGAAAAGTGTTTATTTCTGTATTTCAATGTTGCAACTTGCTGAAAACTGTCCACAGTGTTCCTATCATCCTGATTAAACAGTACTGAAATAAAATTAACTTACAGAGAGCATCAAACATGATTTAGAGCTTGTTTATGGAAAAGTGTTTATTTCTGTATTTCAACATGATTTGGAGCTTGTATTTGAAAAGTGCTTATTTCTGTATTTCAACATGATTTGGAGCTTGTTTTTGAAAAGTGTTTTTTCTGTATTTCAACATGATTTAGAGCTTGTTTTTGGAAAAGTGTTTATTTCTGTATTCCAATGTTGCAACTTGCTGAAAACCGTCCACAGTGTTACTATCATCCTGATTAAACAGTACTGAAATAAAATTAACTTACAGAGTGCATCAAACATGATTTAGAGCTTGTTTATGGAAAAGTGTTTATTTCTGTATTTCAACATGATTTGGAGCTTGTATTTGAGAAGTGCTTATTTCTGTATTTCAACATGATTTGGAGCTTGTTTTGAAAAGTGTTTTTTCTGTATTTCAACAAGATTTAGAGCTTGTTTTTGGAAAAGTGTTTATTTCTGTATTTCAATGTTGCAACTTGCTGAAAACTGTCCACAGTGTTCCTATCATCCTGATTAAACAGTACTGAAATAAAATTAACTTACAGAGAGCATCAAACATGATTTAGAGCTTGTTTATGGAAAAGTGTTTATTTCTGTATTTCAACATGATTTGGAGCTTGTTTTTGAAAAGTGCTTATTTCTGTATTTCAACATGATTTGGAGCTTGTTTTTGAAAAGTGCTTATTTCTGTATTTCAACATGATTTGGAGCTTGTTTTTGAAAAGTGTTTATTTCTGTTTTTCAACATGATTTAGAGCTTGTTTTTGGAAAAGTGTTTATTTCTGTATTCCAATGTTGCAACTTGCTGAAAACCGTCCACAGTGTTACTATCATCCTGATTAAACAGTACTGAAATAAAATTAACTTACAGAGTGCATCAAACATGATTTAGAGCTTGTTTATGGAAAAGTGTTTATTTCTGTATTTCAACATGATTTGGAGCTTGTATTTGAAAAGTGCTTATTTCTGTATTTCAACATGATTTGGAGCTTGTTTTCGAAAAGTGTTTTTTCTGTATTTCAACATGATTTAGAGCTTGTTTTTGGAAAAGTGTTTATTTCTGTATTTCAATGTTGCAACTTGCTGAAAACTGTCCACAGTGTTCCTATCATCCTGATTAAACAGTACTGAAATAAAATTAACTTACAGAGTGCATCAAACATGATTTAGAGCTTGTTTATGGAAAAGTGTTTATTTCTGTATTTCAACATGATTTGGAGCTTGTATTTGAAAAGTGCTTATTTCTGTATTTCAACATGATTTGGAGCTTGTTTTTGAAAAGTGTTTTTTCTGTATTTCAACATGATTTAGAGCTTGTTTTTGGAAAAGTGTTTATTTCTGTATTTCAATGTTGCAACTTGCTGAAAACTGTCCACAGTGTTCCTATCATCCTGATTAAACAGTACTGAAATAAAATTAACTTACAGAGTGCATCAAACATGATTTAGAGCTTGTTTATGGAAAAGTGTTTATTTCTGTATTTCAACATGATTTGGAGCTTGTATTTGAGAAGTGCTTATTTCTGTATTTCAACATGATTTGGAGCTTGTTTTGAAAAGTGTTTTTTCTGTATTTCAACATGATTTAGAGCTTGTTTTTGGAAAAGTGTTTATTTCTGTATTCCAATGTTGCAACTTGCTGAAAACCGTCCACAGTGTTCCTATCATCCTGATTAAACAGTACTGAAATAAAATTAACTTACAGAGTGCATCAAACATGATTTAGAGCTTGTTTATGGAAAAGTGTTTATTTCTGTATTTCAACATGATTTGGAGCTTGTATTTGAAAAGTGCTTATTTCTGTATTTCAACATGATTTGGAGCTTGTTTTTGAAAAGTGTTTTTTCTGTATTTCAACATGATTTAGAGCTTGTTTTTGGAAAAGTGTTTATTTCTGTATTTCAATGTTGCAACTTGCTGAAAACTGTCCACAGTGTTCCTATCATCCTGATTAAACAGTACTGAAATAAAATTAACTTACAGAGTGCATCAAACATGATTTAGAGCTTGTTTATGGAAAAGTGTTTATTTCTGTATTTCAACATGATTTGGAGCTTGTATTTGAGAAGTGCTTATTTCTGTATTTCAACATGATTTGGAGCTTGTTTTGAAAAGTGTTTTTTCTGTATTTCAACAAGATTTAGAGCTTGTTTTTGGAAAAGTGTTTATTTCTGTATTTCAATGTTGCAACTTGCTGAAAACTGTCCACAGTGTTCCTATCATCCTGATTAAACAGTACTGAAATAAAATTAACTTACAGAGAGCATCAAACATGATTTAGAGCTTGTTTATGGAAAAGTGTTTATTTCTGTATTTCAACATGATTTGGAGCTTGTATTTGAAAAGTGCTTATTTCTGTATTTCAACATGATTTGGAGCTTGTTTTTGAAAAGTGTTTTTTCTGTATTTCAACATGATTTAGAGCTTGTTTTTGGAAAAGTGTTTATTTCTGTATTCCAATGTTGCAACTTGCTGAAAACCGTCCACAGTGTTACTATCATCCTGATTAAACAGTACTGAAATAAAATTAACTTACAGAGTGCATCAAACATGATTTAGAGCTTGTTTATGGAAAAGTGTTTATTTCTGTATTTCAACATGATTTGGAGCTTGTATTTGAGAAGTGCTTATTTCTGTATTTCAACATGATTTGGAGCTTGTTTTGAAAAGTGTTTTTTCTGTATTTCAACAAGATTTAGAGCTTGTTTTTGGAAAAGTGTTTATTTCTGTATTTCAATGTTGCAACTTGCTGAAAACCGTCCACAGTGTTACTATCATCCTGATTAAACAGTACTGAAATAAAATTAACTTACAGAGTGCATCAAACATGATTTAGAGCTTGTTTATGGAAAAGTGTTTATTTCTGTATTTCAACATGATTTGGAGCTTGTATTTGAGAAGTGCTTATTTCTGTATTTCAACATGATTTGGAGCTTGTTTTGAAAAGTGTTTTTTCTGTATTTCAACAAGATTTAGAGCTTGTTTTTGGAAAAGTGTTTATTTCTGTATTTCAATGTTGCAACTTGCTGAAAACTGTCCACAGTGTTCCTATCATCCTGATTAAACAGTACTGAAATAAAATTAACTTACAGAGAGCATCAAACATGATTTAGAGCTTGTTTATGGAAAAGTGTTTATTTCTGTATTTCAACATGATTTGGAGCTTGTTTTTGAAAAGTGCTTATTTCTGTATTTCAACATGATTTGGAGCTTGTTTTTGAAAAGTGTTTTTTCTGTATTTCAACATGATTTAGAGCTTGTTTTTGGAAAAGTGTTTATTTCTGTATTTCAATGTTGCAACTTGCTGAAAACTGTCCACAGTGTTCCTATCATCCTGATTAAACAGTACTGAAATAAAATTAACTTACAGAGTGCATCAAACATGATTTAGAGCTTGTTTATGGAAAAGTGTTTATTTCTGTATTTCAACATGATTTGGAGCTTGTATTTGAGAAGTGCTTATTTCTGTATTTCAACATGATTTGGAGCTTGTTTTGAAAAGTGTTTTTTCTGTATTTCAACAAGATTTAGAGCTTGTTTTTGGAAAAGTGTTTATTTCTGTATTTCAATGTTGCAACTTGCTGAAAACTGTCCACAGTGTTCCTATCATCCTGATTAAACAGTACTGAAATAAAATTAACTTACAGAGAGCATCAAACATGATTTAGAGCTTGTTTATGGAAAAGTGTTTATTTCTGTATTTCAACATGATTTGGAGCTTGTATTTGAAAAGTGCTTATTTCTGTATTTCAACATGATTTGGAGCTTGTTTTTGAAAAGTGTTTTTTCTGTATTTCAACATGATTTAGAGCTTGTTTTTGGAAAAGTGTTTATTTCTGTATTCCAATGTTGCAACTTGCTGAAAACCGTCCACAGTGTTACTATCATCCTGATTAAACAGTACTGAAATAAAATTAACTTACAGAGTGCATCAAACATGATTTAGAGCTTGTTTATGGAAAAGTGTTTATTTCTGTATTTCAACATGATTTGGAGCTTGTATTTGAGAAGTGCTTATTTCTGTATTTCAACATGATTTGGAGCTTGTTTTGAAAAGTGTTTTTTCTGTATTTCAACAAGATTTAGAGCTTGTTTTTGGAAAAGTGTTTATTTCTGTATTTCAATGTTGCAACTTGCTGAAAACTGTCCACAGTGTTCCTATCATCCTGATTAAACAGTACTGAAATAAAATTAACTTACAGAGAGCATCAAACATGATTTAGAGCTTGTTTATGGAAAAGTGTTTATTTCTGTATTTCAACATGATTTGGAGCTTGTATTTGAAAAGTGCTTATTTCTGTATTTCAACATGATTTGGAGCTTGTTTTTGAAAAGTGTTTTTTCTGTATTTCAACATGATTTAGAGCTTGTTTTTGGAAAAGTGTTTATTTCTGTATTCCAATGTTGCAACTTGCTGAAAACCGTCCACAGTGTTACTATCATCCTGATTAAACAGTACTGAAATAAAATTAACTTACAGAGTGCATCAAACATGATTTAGAGCTTGTTTATGGAAAAGTGTTTATTTCTGTATTTCAACATGATTTGGAGCTTGTATTTGAGAAGTGCTTATTTCTGTATTTCAACATGATTTGGAGCTTGTTTTGAAAAGTGTTTTTTCTGTATTTCAACAAGATTTAGAGCTTGTTTTTGGAAAAGTGTTTATTTCTGTATTTCAATGTTGCAACTTGCTGAAAACCGTCCACAGTGTTACTATCATCCTGATTAAACAGTACTGAAATAAAATTAACTTACAGAGTGCATCAAACATGATTTAGAGCTTGTTTATGGAAAAGTGTTTATTTCTGTATTTCAACATGATTTGGAGCTTGTATTTGAGAAGTGCTTATTTCTGTATTTCAACATGATTTGGAGCTTGTTTTGAAAAGTGTTTTTTCTGTATTTCAACAAGATTTAGAGCTTGTTTTTGGAAAAGTGTTTATTTCTGTATTTCAATGTTGCAACTTGCTGAAAACTGTCCACAGTGTTCCTATCATCCTGATTAAACAGTACTGAAATAAAATTAACTTACAGAGAGCATCAAACATGATTTAGAGCTTGTTTATGGAAAAGTGTTTATTTCTGTATTTCAACATGATTTGGAGCTTGTATTTGAAAAGTGCTTATTTCTGTATTTCAACATGATTTGGAGCTTGTTTTTGAAAAGTGTTTTTTCTGTATTTCAACATGATTTAGAGCTTGTTTTTGGAAAAGTGTTTATTTCTGTATTTCAATGTTGCAACTTGCTGAAAACTGTCCACAGTGTTCCTATCATCCTGATTAAACAGTACTGAAATAAAATTAACTTACAGAGTGCATCAAACATGATTTAGAGCTTGTTTATGGAAAAGTGTTTATTTCTGTATTTCAACATGATTTGGAGCTTGTATTTGAGAAGTGCTTATTTCTGTATTTCAACATGATTTGGAGCTTGTTTTGAAAAGTGTTTTTTCTGTATTTCAACAAGATTTAGAGCTTGTTTTTGGAAAAGTGTTTATTTCTGTATTTCAATGTTGCAACTTGCTGAAAACTGTCCACAGTGTTCCTATCATCCTGATTAAACAGTACTGAAATAAAATTAACTTACAGAGAGCATCAAACATGATTTAGAGCTTGTTTATGGAAAAGTGTTTATTTCTGTATTTCAACATGATTTGGAGCTTGTATTTGAAAAGTGCTTATTTCTGTATTTCAACATGATTTGGAGCTTGTTTTTGAAAAGTGTTTTTTCTGTATTTCAACATGATTTAGAGCTTGTTTTTGGAAAAGTGTTTATTTCTGTATTCCAATGTTGCAACTTGCTGAAAACCGTCCACAGTGTTACTATCATCCTGATTAAACAGTACTGAAATAAAATTAACTTACAGAGTGCATCAAACATGATTTAGAGCTTGTTTATGGAAAAGTGTTTATTTCTGTATTTCAACATGATTTGGAGCTTGTATTTGAGAAGTGCTTATTTCTGTATTTCAACATGATTTGGAGCTTGTTTTGAAAAGTGTTTTTTCTGTATTTCAACAAGATTTAGAGCTTGTTTTTGGAAAAGTGTTTATTTCTGTATTTCAATGTTGCAACTTGCTGAAAACTGTCCACAGTGTTCCTATCATCCTGATTAAACAGTACTGAAATAAAATTAACTTACAGAGAGCATCAAACATGATTTAGAGCTTGTTTATGGAAAAGTGTTTATTTCTGTATTTCAACATGATTTGGAGCTTGTTTTTGAAAAGTGCTTATTTCTGTATTTCAACATGATTTGGAGCTTGTTTTTGAAAAGTGCTTATTTCTGTATTTCAACATGATTTGGAGCTTGTTTTTGAAAAGTGTTTATTTCTGTTTTTCAACATGATTTAGAGCTTGTTTTTGGAAAAGTGTTTATTTCTGTATTCCAATGTTGCAACTTGCTGAAAACCGTCCACAGTGTTACTATCATCCTGATTAAACAGTACTGAAATAAAATTAACTTACAGAGTGCATCAAACATGATTTAGAGCTTGTTTATGGAAAAGTGTTTATTTCTGTATTTCAACATGATTTGGAGCTTGTATTTGAAAAGTGCTTATTTCTGTATTTCAACATGATTTGGAGCTTGTTTTCGAAAAGTGTTTTTTCTGTATTTCAACATGATTTAGAGCTTGTTTTTGGAAAAGTGTTTATTTCTGTATTTCAATGTTGCAACTTGCTGAAAACTGTCCACAGTGTTCCTATCATCCTGATTAAACAGTACTGAAATAAAATTAACTTACAGAGTGCATCAAACATGATTTAGAGCTTGTTTATGGAAAAGTGTTTATTTCTGTATTTCAACATGATTTGGAGCTTGTATTTGAAAAGTGCTTATTTCTGTATTTCAACATGATTTGGAGCTTGTTTTTGAAAAGTGTTTTTTCTGTATTTCAACATGATTTAGAGCTTGTTTTTGGAAAAGTGTTTATTTCTGTATTTCAATGTTGCAACTTGCTGAAAACTGTCCACAGTGTTCCTATCATCCTGATTAAACAGTACTGAAATAAAATTAACTTACAGAGAGCATCAAACATGATTTAGAGCTTGTTTATGGAAAAGTGTTTATTTCTGTATTTCAACATGATTTGGAGCTTGTATTTGAGAAGTGCTTATTTCTGTATTTCAACATGATTTGGAGCTTGTTTTGAAAAGTGTTTTTTCTGTATTTCAACAAGATTTAGAGCTTGTTTTTGGAAAAGTGTTTATTTCTGTATTTCAATGTTGCAACTTGCTGAAAACTGTCCACAGTGTTCCTATCATCCTGATTAAACAGTACTGAAATAAAATTAACTTACAGAGAGCATCAAACATGATTTAGAGCTTGTTTATGGAAAAGTGTTTATTTCTGTATTTCAACATGATTTGGAGCTTGTTTTTGAAAAGTGCTTATTTCTGTATTTCAACATGATTTGGAGCTTGTTTTTGAAAAGTGCTTATTTCTGTATTTCAACATGATTTGGAGCTTGTTTTTGAAAAGTGTTTATTTCTGTTTTTCAACATGATTTAGAGCTTGTTTTTGGAAAAGTGTTTATTTCTGTATTCCAATGTTGCAACTTGCTGAAAACCGTCCACAGTGTTACTATCATCCTGATTAAACAGTACTGAAATAAAATTAACTTACAGAGTGCATCAAACATGATTTAGAGCTTGTTTATGGAAAAGTGTTTATTTCTGTATTTCAACATGATTTGGAGCTTGTATTTGAGAAGTGCTTATTTCTGTATTTCAACATGATTTGGAGCTTGTTTTGAAAAGTGTTTTTTCTGTATTTCAACAAGATTTAGAGCTTGTTTTTGGAAAAGTGTTTATTTCTGTATTTCAATGTTGCAACTTGCTGAAAACTGTCCACAGTGTTCCTATCATCCTGATTAAACAGTACTGAAATAAAATTAACTTACAGAGAGCATCAAACATGATTTAGAGCTTGTTTATGGAAAAGTGTTTATTTCTGTATTTCAACATGATTTGGAGCTTGTTTTTGAAAAGTGCTTATTTCTGTATTTCAACATGATTTGGAGCTTGTTTTTGAAAAGTGCTTATTTCTGTATTTCAACATGATTTGGAGCTTGTTTTTGAAAAGTGTTTATTTCTGTTTTTCAACATGATTTAGAGCTTGTTTTTGGAAAAGTGTTTATTTCTGTATTCCAATGTTGCAACTTGCTGAAAACCGTCCACAGTGTTACTATCATCCTGATTAAACAGTACTGAAATAAAATTAACTTACAGAGTGCATCAAACATGATTTAGAGCTTGTTTATGGAAAAGTGTTTATTTCTGTATTTCAACATGATTTGGAGCTTGTATTTGAAAAGTGCTTATTTCTGTATTTCAACATGATTTGGAGCTTGTTTTCGAAAAGTGTTTTTTCTGTATTTCAACATGATTTAGAGCTTGTTTTTGGAAAAGTGTTTATTTCTGTATTCCAATGTTGCAACTTGCTGAAAACCGTCCACAGTGTTACTATCATCCTGATTAAACAGTACTGAAATAAAATTAACTTACAGAGTGCATCAAACATGATTTAGAGCTTGTTTATGGAAAAGTGTTTATTTCTGTATTTCAACATGATTTGGAGCTTGTATTTGAGAAGTGCTTATTTCTGTATTTCAACATGATTTGGAGCTTGTTTTGAAAAGTGTTTTTTCTGTATTTCAACAAGATTTAGAGCTTGTTTTTGGAAAAGTGTTTATTTCTGTATTTCAATGTTGCAACTTGCTGAAAACTGTCCACAGTGTTCCTATCATCCTGATTAAACAGTACTGAAATAAAATTAACTTACAGAGAGCATCAAACATGATTTAGAGCTTGTTTATGGAAAAGTGTTTATTTCTGTATTTCAACATGATTTGGAGCTTGTTTTTGAAAAGTGCTTATTTCTGTATTTCAACATGATTTGGAGCTTGTTTTTGAAAAGTGCTTATTTCTGTATTTCAACATGATTTGGAGCTTGTTTTTGAAAAGTGTTTATTTCTGTTTTTCAACATGATTTAGAGCTTGTTTTTGGAAAAGTGTTTATTTCTGTATTCCAATGTTGCAACTTGCTGAAAACCGTCCACAGTGTTACTATCATCCTGATTAAACAGTACTGAAATAAAATTAACTTACAGAGTGCATCAAACATGATTTAGAGCTTGTTTATGGAAAAGTGTTTATTTCTGTATTTCAACATGATTTGGAGCTTGTATTTGAAAAGTGCTTATTTCTGTATTTCAACATGATTTGGAGCTTGTTTTCGAAAAGTGTTTTTTCTGTATTTCAACATGATTTAGAGCTTGTTTTTGGAAAAGTGTTTATTTCTGTATTTCAATGTTGCAACTTGCTGAAAACTGTCCACAGTGTTCCTATCATCCTGATTAAACAGTACTGAAATAAAATTAACTTACAGAGTGCATCAAACATGATTTAGAGCTTGTTTATGGAAAAGTGTTTATTTCTGTATTTCAACATGATTTGGAGCTTGTATTTGAAAAGTGCTTATTTCTGTATTTCAACATGATTTGGAGCTTGTTTTTGAAAAGTGTTTTTTCTGTATTTCAACATGATTTAGAGCTTGTTTTTGGAAAAGTGTTTATTTCTGTATTTCAATGTTGCAACTTGCTGAAAACTGTCCACAGTGTTCCTATCATCCTGATTAAACAGTACTGAAATAAAATTAACTTACAGAGAGCATCAAACATGATTTAGAGCTTGTTTATGGAAAAGTGTTTATTTCTGTATTTCAACATGATTTGGAGCTTGTATTTGAGAAGTGCTTATTTCTGTATTTCAACATGATTTGGAGCTTGTTTTGAAAAGTGTTTTTTCTGTATTTCAACAAGATTTAGAGCTTGTTTTTGGAAAAGTGTTTATTTCTGTATTTCAATGTTGCAACTTGCTGAAAACTGTCCACAGTGTTCCTATCATCCTGATTAAACAGTACTGAAATAAAATTAACTTACAGAGAGCATCAAACATGATTTAGAGCTTGTTTATGGAAAAGTGTTTATTTCTGTATTTCAACATGATTTGGAGCTTGTTTTTGAAAAGTGCTTATTTCTGTATTTCAACATGATTTGGAGCTTGTTTTTGAAAAGTGCTTATTTCTGTATTTCAACATGATTTGGAGCTTGTTTTTGAAAAGTGTTTATTTCTGTTTTTCAACATGATTTAGAGCTTGTTTTTGGAAAAGTGTTTATTTCTGTATTCCAATGTTGCAACTTGCTGAAAACCGTCCACAGTGTTACTATCATCCTGATTAAACAGTACTGAAATAAAATTAACTTACAGAGTGCATCAAACATGATTTAGAGCTTGTTTATGGAAAAGTGTTTATTTCTGTATTTCAACATGATTTGGAGCTTGTATTTGAGAAGTGCTTATTTCTGTATTTCAACATGATTTGGAGCTTGTTTTGAAAAGTGTTTTTTCTGTATTTCAACAAGATTTAGAGCTTGTTTTTGGAAAAGTGTTTATTTCTGTATTTCAATGTTGCAACTTGCTGAAAACTGTCCACAGTGTTCCTATCATCCTGATTAAACAGTACTGAAATAAAATTAACTTACAGAGAGCATCAAACATGATTTAGAGCTTGTTTATGGAAAAGTGTTTATTTCTGTATTTCAACATGATTTGGAGCTTGTTTTTGAAAAGTGCTTATTTCTGTATTTCAACATGATTTGGAGCTTGTTTTTGAAAAGTGCTTATTTCTGTATTTCAACATGATTTGGAGCTTGTTTTTGAAAAGTGTTTATTTCTGTTTTTCAACATGATTTAGAGCTTGTTTTTGGAAAAGTGTTTATTTCTGTATTCCAATGTTGCAACTTGCTGAAAACCGTCCACAGTGTTACTATCATCCTGATTAAACAGTACTGAAATAAAATTAACTTACAGAGTGCATCAAACATGATTTAGAGCTTGTTTATGGAAAAGTGTTTATTTCTGTATTTCAACATGATTTGGAGCTTGTATTTGAAAAGTGCTTATTTCTGTATTTCAACATGATTTGGAGCTTGTTTTCGAAAAGTGTTTTTTCTGTATTTCAACATGATTTAGAGCTTGTTTTTGGAAAAGTGTTTATTTCTGTATTTCAATGTTGCAACTTGCTGAAAACTGTCCACAGTGTTCCTATCATCCTGATTAAACAGTACTGAAATAAAATTAACTTACAGAGTGCATCAAACATGATTTAGAGCTTGTTTATGGAAAAGTGTTTATTTCTGTATTTCAACATGATTTGGAGCTTGTATTTGAGAAGTGCTTATTTCTGTATTTCAACATGATTTGGAGCTTGTTTTGAAAAGTGTTTTTTCTGTATTTCAACAAGATTTAGAGCTTGTTTTTGGAAAAGTGTTTATTTCTGTATTTCAATGTTGCAACTTGCTGAAAACTGTCCACAGTGTTCCTATCATCCTGATTAAACAGTACTGAAATAAAATTAACTTACAGAGAGCATCAAACATGATTTAGAGCTTGTTTATGGAAAAGTGTTTATTTCTGTATTTCAACATGATTTGGAGCTTGTATTTGAAAAGTGCTTATTTCTGTATTTCAACATGATTTGGAGCTTGTTTTTGAAAAGTGCTTATTTCTGTATTTCAACATGATTTGGAGCTTGTTTTTGAAAAGTGTTTATTTCTGTTTTTCAACATGATTTAGAGCTTGTTTTTGGAAAAGTGTTTATTTCTGTATTCCAATGTTGCAACTTGCTGAAAACCGTCCACAGTGTTACTATCATCCTGATTAAACAGTACTGAAATAAAATTAACTTACAGAGTGCATCAAACATGATTTAGAGCTTGTTTATGGAAAAGTGTTTATTTCTGTATTTCAACATGATTTGGAGCTTGTATTTGAAAAGTGCTTATTTCTGTATTTCAACATGATTTGGAGCTTGTTTTCGAAAAGTGTTTTTTCTGTATTTCAACATGATTTAGAGCTTGTTTTTGGAAAAGTGTTTATTTCTGTATTTCAATGTTGCAACTTGCTGAAAACTGTCCACAGTGTTCCTATCATCCTGATTAAACAGTACTGAAATAAAATTAACTTACAGAGTGCATCAAACATGATTTAGAGCTTGTTTATGGAAAAGTGTTTATTTCTGTATTTCAACATGATTTGGAGCTTGTATTTGAAAAGTGCTTATTTCTGTATTTCAACATGATTTGGAGCTTGTTTTTGAAAAGTGTTTTTTCTGTATTTCAACATGATTTAGAGCTTGTTTTTGGAAAAGTGTTTATTTCTGTATTTCAATGTTGCAACTTGCTGAAAACTGTCCACAGTGTTCCTATCATCCTGATTAAACAGTACTGAAATAAAATTAACTTACAGAGAGCATCAAACATGATTTAGAGCTTGTTTATGGAAAAGTGTTTATTTCTGTATTTCAACATGATTTGGAGCTTGTATTTGAGAAGTGCTTATTTCTGTATTTCAACATGATTTGGAGCTTGTTTTGAAAAGTGTTTTTTCTGTATTTCAACAAGATTTAGAGCTTGTTTTTGGAAAAGTGTTTATTTCTGTATTTCAATGTTGCAACTTGCTGAAAACTGTCCACAGTGTTCCTATCATCCTGATTAAACAGTACTGAAATAAAATTAACTTACAGAGAGCATCAAACATGATTTAGAGCTTGTTTATGGAAAAGTGTTTATTTCTGTATTTCAACATGATTTGGAGCTTGTTTTTGAAAAGTGCTTATTTCTGTATTTCAACATGATTTGGAGCTTGTTTTTGAAAAGTGCTTATTTCTGTATTTCAACATGATTTGGAGCTTGTTTTTGAAAAGTGTTTATTTCTGTTTTTCAACATGATTTAGAGCTTGTTTTTGGAAAAGTGTTTATTTCTGTATTCCAATGTTGCAACTTGCTGAAAACCGTCCACAGTGTTACTATCATCCTGATTAAACAGTACTGAAATAAAATTAACTTACAGAGTGCATCAAACATGATTTAGAGCTTGTTTATGGAAAAGTGTTTATTTCTGTATTTCAACATGATTTGGAGCTTGTATTTGAAAAGTGCTTATTTCTGTATTTCAACATGATTTGGAGCTTGTTTTGAAAAGTGTTTTTTCTGTATTTCAACAAGATTTAGAGCTTGTTTTTGGAAAAGTGTTTATTTCTGTATTTCAATGTTGCAACTTGCTGAAAACTGTCCACAGTGTTCCTATCATCCTGATTAAACAGTACTGAAATAAAATTAACTTACAGAGAGCATCAAACATGATTTAGAGCTTGTTTATGGAAAAGTGTTTATTTCTGTATTTCAACATGATTTGGAGCTTGTTTTTGAAAAGTGCTTATTTCTGTATTTCAACATGATTTGGAGCTTGTTTTTGAAAAGTGCTTATTTCTGTATTTCAACATGATTTGGAGCTTGTTTTTGAAAAGTGTTTATTTCTGTTTTTCAACATGATTTAGAGCTTGTTTTTGGAAAAGTGTTTATTTCTGTATTCCAATGTTGCAACTTTCTGAAAACCGTCCACAGTGTTACTATCATCCTGATTAAACAGTACTGAAATAAAATTAACTTACAGAGTGCATCAAACATGATTTAGAGCTTGTTTATGGAAAAGTGTTTATTTCTGTATTTCAACATGATTTGGAGCTTGTATTTGAAAAGTGCTTATTTCTGTATTTCAACATGATTTGGAGCTTGTTTTCGAAAAGTGTTTTTTCTGTATTTCAACATGATTTAGAGCTTGTTTTTGGAAAAGTGTTTATTTCTGTATTTCAATGTTGCAACTTGCTGAAAACTGTCCACAGTGTTCCTATCATCCTGATTAAACAGTACTGAAATAAAATTAACTTACAGAGTGCATCAAACATGATTTAGAGCTTGTTTATGGAAAAGTGTTTATTTCTGTATTTCAACATGATTTGGAGCTTGTATTTGAAAAGTGCTTATTTCTGTATTTCAACATGATTTGGAGCTTGTTTTTGAAAAGTGTTTTTTCTGTATTTCAACAAGATTTAGAGCTTGTTTTTGGAAAAGTGTTTATTTCTGTATTTCAATGTTGCAACTTGCTGAAAACTGTCCACAGTGTTCCTATCATCCTGATTAAACAGTACTGAAATAAAATTAACTTACAGAGAGCATCAAACATGATTTAGAGCTTGTTTATGGAAAAGTGTTTATTTCTGTATTTCAACATGATTTGGAGCTTGTTTTTGAAAAGTGCTTATTTCTGTATTTCAACATGATTTGGAGCTTGTTTTTGAAAAGTGTTTTTTCTGTATTTCAACATGATTTAGAGCTTGTTTTTGGAAAAGTGTTTATTTCTGTATTCCAATGTTGCAACTTGCTGAAAACCGTCCACAGTGTTACTATCATCCTGATTAAACAGTACTGAAATAAAATTAACTTACAGAGTGCATCAAACATGATTTAGAGCTTGTTTATGGAAAAGTGTTTATTTCTGTATTTCAACATGATTTGGAGCTTGTATTTGAAAAGTGCTTATTTCTGTATTTCAACATGATTTGGAGCTTGTTTTTGAAAAGTGTTTTTTCTGTATTTCAACATGATTTAGAGCTTGTTTTTGGAAAAGTGTTTATTTCTGTATTCCAATGTTGCAACTTGCTGAAAACCGTCCACAGTGTTCCTATCATCCTGATTAAACAGTACTGAAATAAAATTAACTTACAGAGTGCATCAAACATGATTTAGAGCTTGTTTATGGAAAAGTGTTTATTTCTGTATTTCAACATGATTTGGAGCTTGTATTTGAAAAGTGCTTATTTCTGTATTTCAACATGATTTGGAGCTTGTTTTGAAAAGTGTTTATTTCTGTTTTTCAACATGATTTAGAGCTTGTTTTTGGAAAAGTGTTTATTTCTGTATTCCAATGTTGCAACTTGCTGAAAACCGTCCACAGTGTTCCTATCATCCTGATTAAACAGTACTGAAATAAAATTAACTTACAGAGTGCATCAAACATGATTTAGAGCTTGTTTATGGAAAAGTGTTTATTTCTGTATTTCAACATGATTTGGAGCTTGTTTTTGAAAAGTGCTTATTTCTGTTTTTCAACATGATTTGGAGCTTGTTTTTGAAAAGTGTTTTTTCTGTATTTCAACATGATTTAGAGCTTGTTTTTGGAAAAGTGTTTATTTCTGTATTCCAATGTTGCAACTTGCTGAAAACCGTCCACAGTGTTCCTATCATCCTGATTAAACAGTACTGAAATAAAATTAACTTACAGAGTGCATCAAACATGATTTAGAGCTTGTTTATGGAAAAGTGTTTATTTCTGTATTTCAACATGATTTGGAGCTTGTATTTGAAAAGTGCTTATTTCTGTATTTCAACATGATTTGGAGCTTGTTTTGAAAAGTGTTTTTTCTGTATTTCAACAAGATTTAGAGCTTGTTTTTGGAAAAGTGTTTATTTCTGTATTTCAATGTTGCAACTTGCTGAAAACTGTCCACAGTGTTCCTATCATCCTGATTAAACAGTACTGAAATAAAATTAACTTACAGAGAGCATCAAACATGATTTAGAGCTTGTTTATGGAAAAGTGTTTATTTCTGTATTTCAACATGATTTGGAGCTTGTATTTGAAAAGTGCTTATTTCTGTATTTCAACATGATTTGGAGCTTGTTTTTGAAAAGTGTTTTTTCTGTATTTCAACATGATTTAGAGCTTGTTTTTGGAAAAGTGTTTATTTCTGTATTCCAATGTTGCAACTTGCTGAAAACCGTCCACAGTGTTACTATCATCCTGATTAAACAGTACTGAAATAAAATTAACTTACAGAGTGCATCAAACATGATTTAGAGCTTGTTTATGGAAAAGTGTTTATTTCTGTATTTCAACATGATTTGGAGCTTGTATTTGAAAAGTGCTTATTTCTGTATTTCAACATGATTTGGAGCTTGTTTTGAAAAGTGTTTTTTCTGTATTTCAACAAGATTTAGAGCTTGTTTTTGGAAAAGTGTTTATTTCTGTATTTCAATGTTGCAACTTGCTGAAAACTGTCCACAGTGTTCCTATCATCCTGATTAAACAGTACTGAAATAAAATTAACTTACAGAGAGCATCAAACATGATTTAGAGCTTGTTTATGGAAAAGTGTTTATTTCTGTATTTCAACATGATTTGGAGCTTGTTTTTGAAAAGTGCTTATTTCTGTATTTCAACATGATTTGGAGCTTGTTTTTGAAAAGTGCTTATTTCTGTATTTCAACATGATTTGGAGCTTGTTTTTGAAAAGTGTTTATTTCTGTTTTCAACATGATTTAGAGCTTGTTTTTGGAAAAGTGTTTATTTCTGTATTCCAATGTTGCAACTTGCTGAAAACCGTCCACAGTGTTACTATCATCCTGATTAAACAGTACTGAAATAAAATTAACTTACAGAGTGCATCAAACATGATTTAGAGCTTGTTTATGGAAAAGTGTTTATTTCTGTATTTCAACATGATTTGGAGCTTGTATTTGAAAAGTGCTTATTTCTGTATTTCAACATGATTTGGAGCTTGTTTTCGAAAAGTGTTTTTTCTGTATTTCAACATGATTTAGAGCTTGTTTTTGGAAAAGTGTTTATTTCTGTATTCCAATGTTGCAACTTGCTGAAAACCGTCCACAGTGTTACTATCATCCTGATTAAACAGTACTGAAATAAAATTAACTTACAGAGTGCATCAAACATGATTTAGAGCTTGTTTATGGAAAAGTGTTTATTTCTGTATTTCAACATGATTTGGAGCTTGTATTTGAAAAGTGCTTATTTCTGTATTTCAACATGATTTGGAGCTTGTTTTCGAAAAGTGTTTTTTCTGTATTTCAACATGATTTAGAGCTTGTTTTTGGAAAAGTGTTTATTTCTGTATTTCAATGTTGCAACTTGCTGAAAACTGTCCACAGTGTTCCTATCATCCTGATTAAACAGTACTGAAATAAAATTAACTTACAGAGTGCATCAAACATGATTTAGAGCTTGTTTATGGAAAAGTGTTTATTTCTGTATTTCAACATGATTTGGAGCTTGTATTTGAAAAGTGCTTATTTCTGTATTTCAACATGATTTGGAGCTTGTTTTTGAAAAGTGTTTTTTCTGTATTTCAACAAGATTTAGAGCTTGTTTTTGGAAAAGTGTTTATTTCTGTATTTCAATGTTGCAACTTGCTGAAAACTGTCCACAGTGTTCCTATCATCCTGATTAAACAGTACTGAAATAAAATTAACTTACAGAGAGCATCAAACATGATTTAGAGCTTGTTTATGGAAAAGTGTTTATTTCTGTATTTCAACATGATTTGGAGCTTGTATTTGAAAAGTGCTTATTTCTGTATTTCAACATGATTTGGAGCTTGTTTTTGAAAAGTGTTTTTTCTGTATTTCAACAAGATTTAGAGCTTGTTTTTGGAAAAGTGTTTATTTCTGTATTTCAATGTTGCAACTTGCTGAAAACCGTCCACAGTGTTCCTATCATCCTGATTAAACAGTACTGAAATAAAATTAACTTACAGAGTGCATCAAACATGATTTAGAGCTTGTTTATGGAAAAGTGTTTATTTCTGTATTTCAACATGATTTGGAGCTTGTATTTGAAAAGTGCTTATTTCTGTATTTCAACATGATTTGGAGCTTGTTTTTGAAAAGTGTTTTTTCTGTATTTCAACATGATTTAGAGCTTGTTTTTGGAAAAGTGTTTATTTCTGTATTCCAATGTTGCAACTTGCTGAAAACCGTCCACAGTGTTCCTATCATCCTGATTAAACAGTACTGAAATAAAATTAACTTACAGAGTGCATCAAACATGATTTAGAGCTTGTTTATGGAAAAGTGTTTATTTCTGTATTTCAACATGATTTGGAGCTTGTATTTGAAAAGTGCTTATTTCTGTATTTCAACATGATTTGGAGCTTGTTTTGAAAAGTGTTTATTTCTGTATTTCAACATGATTTAGAGCTTGTTTTTGGAAAAGTGTTTATTTCTGTATTTCAATGTTGCAACTTGCTGAAAACTGTCCACAGTGTTCCTATCATCCTGATTAAACAGTACTGAAATAAAATTAACTTACAGAGTGCATCAAACATGATTTAGAGCTTGTTTATGGAAAAGTGTTTATTTCTGTATTTCAACATGATTTGGAGCTTGTTTTTGAAAAGTGCTTATTTCTGTATTTCAACATGATTTGGAGCTTGTTTTTGAAAAGTGTTTTTTCTGTATTTCAACATGATTTAGAGCTTGTTTTTGGAAAAGTGTTTATTTCTGTATTTCAATGTTGCAACTTGCTGAAAACTGTCCACAGTGTTCCTATCATCCTGATTAAACAGTACTGAAATAAAATTAACTTACAGAGTGCATCAAACATGATTTAGAGCTTGTTTATGGAAAAGTGTTTATTTCTGTATTTCAACATGATTTGGAGCTTGTATTTGAAAAGTGCTTATTTCTGTATTTCAACATGATTTGGAGCTTGTTTTGAAAAGTGTTTTTTCTGTATTTCAACAAGATTTAGAGCTTGTTTTTGGAAAAGTGTTTATTTCTGTATTTCAATGTTGCAACTTGCTGAAAACTGTCCACAGTGTTCCTATCATCCTGATTAAACAGTACTGAAATAAAATTAACTTACAGAGAGCATCAAACATGATTTAGAGCTTGTTTATGGAAAAGTGTTTATTTCTGTATTTCAACATGATTTGGAGCTTGTATTTGAAAAGTGCTTATTTCTGTATTTCAACATGATTTGGAGCTTGTTTTTGAAAAGTGTTTTTTCTGTATTTCAACATGATTTAGAGCTTGTTTTTGGAAAAGTGTTTATTTCTGTATTCCAATGTTGCAACTTGCTGAAAACCGTCCACAGTGTTACTATCATCCTGATTAAACAGTACTGAAATAAAATTAACTTACAGAGTGCATCAAACATGATTTAGAGCTTGTTTATGGAAAAGTGTTTATTTCTGTATTTCAACATGATTTGGAGCTTGTATTTGAAAAGTGCTTATTTCTGTATTTCAACATGATTTGGAGCTTGTTTTTGAAAAGTGTTTTTTCTGTATTTCAACAAGATTTAGAGCTTGTTTTTGGAAAAGTGTTTATTTCTGTATTTCAATGTTGCAACTTGCTGAAAACTGTCCACAGTGTTCCTATCATCCTGATTAAACAGTACTGAAATAAAATTAACTTACAGAGAGCATCAAACATGATTTAGAGCTTGTTTATGGAAAAGTGTTTATTTCTGTATTTCAACATGATTTGGAGCTTGTTTTTGAAAAGTGCTTATTTCTGTATTTCAACATGATTTGGAGCTTGTTTTTGAAAAGTGCTTATTTCTGTATTTCAACATGATTTGGAGCTTGTTTTTGAAAAGTGTTTATTTCTGTTTTTCAACATGATTTAGAGCTTGTTTTTGGAAAAGTGTTTATTTCTGTATTCCAATGTTGCAACTTTCTGAAAACCGTCCACAGTGTTACTATCATCCTGATTAAACAGTACTGAAATAAAATTAACTTACAGAGTGCATCAAACATGATTTAGAGCTTGTTTATGGAAAAGTGTTTATTTCTGTATTTCAACATGATTTGGAGCTTGTATTTGAAAAGTGCTTATTTCTGTATTTCAACATGATTTGGAGCTTGTTTTCGAAAAGTGTTTTTTCTGTATTTCAACATGATTTAGAGCTTGTTTTTGGAAAAGTGTTTATTTCTGTATTTCAATGTTGCAACTTGCTGAAAACTGTCCACAGTGTTCCTATCATCCTGATTAAACAGTACTGAAATAAAATTAACTTACAGAGTGCATCAAACATGATTTAGAGCTTGTTTATGGAAAAGTGTTTATTTCTGTATTTCAACATGATTTGGAGCTTGTATTTGAAAAGTGCTTATTTCTGTATTTCAACATGATTTGGAGCTTGTTTTTGAAAAGTGTTTTTTCTGTATTTCAACATGATTTAGAGCTTGTTTTTGGAAAAGTGTTTATTTCTGTATTTCAATGTTGCAACTTGCTGAAAACTGTCCACAGTGTTCCTATCATCCTGATTAAACAGTACTGAAATAAAATTAACTTACAGAGAGCATCAAACATGATTTAGAGCTTGTTTATGGAAAAGTGTTTATTTCTGTATTTCAACATGATTTGGAGCTTGTTTTTGAAAAGTGCTTATTTCTGTATTTCAACATGATTTGGAGCTTGTTTTTGAAAAGTGTTTTTTCTGTATTTCAACAAGATTTAGAGCTTGTTTTTGGAAAAGTGTTTATTTCTGTATTTCAATGTTGCAACTTGCTGAAAACTGTCCACAGTGTTCCTATCATCCTGATTAAACAGTACTGAAATAAAATTAACTTACAGAGAGCATCAAACATGATTTAGAGCTTGTTTATGGAAAAGTGTTTATTTCTGTATTTCAACATGATTTGGAGCTTGTTTTTGAAAAGTGCTTATTTCTGTATTTCAACATGATTTGGAGCTTGTTTTTGAAAAGTGTTTATTTCTGTTTTTCAACATGATTTAGAGCTTGTTTTTGGAAAAGTGTTTATTTCTGTATTCCAATGTTGCAACTTGCTGAAAACCGTCCACAGTGTTACTATCATCCTGATTAAACAGTACTGAAATAAAATTAACTTACAGAGTGCATCAAACATGATTTAGAGCTTGTTTATGGAAAAGTGTTTATTTCTGTATTTCAACATGATTTGGAGCTTGTATTTGAAAAGTGCTTATTTCTGTATTTCAACATGATTTGGAGCTTGTTTTCGAAAAGTGTTTTTTCTGTATTTCAACATGATTTAGAGCTTGTTTTTGGAAAAGTGTTTATTTCTGTATTTCAATGTTGCAACTTGCTGAAAACTGTCCACAGTGTTCCTATCATCCTGATTAAACAGTACTGAAATAAAATTAACTTACAGAGTGCATCAAACATGATTTAGAGCTTGTTTATGGAAAAGTGTTTATTTCTGTATTTCAACATGATTTGGAGCTTGTATTTGAAAAGTGCTTATTTCTGTATTTCAACATGATTTGGAGCTTGTTTTTGAAAAGTGTTTTTTCTGTATTTCAACATGATTTAGAGCTTGTTTTTGGAAAAGTGTTTATTTCTGTATTTCAATGTTGCAACTTGCTGAAAACTGTCCACAGTGTTCCTATCATCCTGATTAAACAGTACTGAAATAAAATTAACTTACAGAGAGCATCAAACATGATTTAGAGCTTGTTTATGGAAAAGTGTTTATTTCTGTATTTCAACATGATTTGGAGCTTGTTTTTGAAAAGTGCTTATTTCTGTATTTCAACATGATTTGGAGCTTGTTTTTGAAAAGTGTTTATTTCTGTTTTTCAACATGATTTAGAGCTTGTTTTTGAAAAGTGCTTATTTCTGTATTTCAACATGATTTGGAGCTTGTTTTTGAAAAGTGCTTATTTCTGTATTTCAACATGATTTGGAGCTTGTTTTTGAAAAGTGTTTATTTCTGTTTTTCAACATGATTTAGAGCTTGTTTTTGGAAAAGTGTTTATTTCTGTATTCCAATGTTGCAACTTTCTGAAAACCGTCCACAGTGTTACTATCATCCTGATTAAACAGTACTGAAATAAAATTAACTTACAGAGTGCATCAAACATGATTTAGAGCTTGTTTATGGAAAAGTGTTTATTTCTGTATTTCAACATGATTTGGAGCTTGTATTTGAAAAGTGCTTATTTCTGTATTTCAACATGATTTGGAGCTTGTTTTCGAAAAGTGTTTTTTCTGTATTTCAACATGATTTAGAGCTTGTTTTTGGAAAAGTGTTTATTTCTGTATTTCAATGTTGCAACTTGCTGAAAACTGTCCACAGTGTTCCTATCATCCTGATTAAACAGTACTGAAATAAAATTAACTTACAGAGAGCATCAAACATGATTTAGAGCTTGTTTATGGAAAAGTGTTTATTTCTGTATTTCAACATGATTTGGAGCTTGTATTTGAAAAGTGCTTATTTCTGTATTTCAACATGATTTGGAGCTTGTTTTTGAAAAGTGTTTTTTCTGTATTTCAACATGATTTAGAGCTTGTTTTTGGAAAAGTGTTTATTTCTGTATTTCAATGTTGCAACTTGCTGAAAACTGTCCACAGTGTTCCTATCATCCTGATTAAACAGTACTGAAATAAAATTAACTTACAGAGAGCATCAAACATGATTTAGAGCTTGTTTATGGAAAAGTGTTTATTTCTGTATTTCAACATGATTTGGAGCTTGTTTTTGAAAAGTGCTTATTTCTGTATTTCAACATGATTTGGAGCTTGTTTTTGAAAAGTGTTTATTTCTGTTTTTCAACATGATTTAGAGCTTGTTTTTGGAAAAGTGTTTATTTCTGTATTTCAACATGATTTGGAGCTTGTTTTTGAATAGTGTTTATTTCTGTTTTTCAACATGATTTAGAGCTTGTTTTTGGAAAAGTGTTTATTTCTGTATTCCAATGTTGCAACTTGCTGAAAACCGTCCACAGTGTTACTATCATCCTGATTAAACAGTACTGAAATAAAATTAACTTACAGAGTGCATCAAACATGATTTAGAGCTTGTTTATGGAAAAGTGTTTATTTCTGTATTTCAACATGATTTGGAGCTTGTATTTGAAAAGTGCTTATTTCTGTATTTCAACATGATTTGGAGCTTGTTTTTGAAAAGTGTTTTTTCTGTATTTCAACAAGATTTAGAGCTTGTTTTTGGAAAAGTGTTTATTTCTGTATTTCAATGTTGCAACTTGCTGAAAACTGTCCACAGTGTTCCTATCATCCTGATTAAACAGTACTGAAATAAAATTAACTTACAGAGAGCATCAAACATGATTTAGAGCTTGTTTATGGAAAAGTGTTTATTTCTGTATTTCAACATGATTTGGAGCTTGTTTTTGAAAAGTGCTTATTTCTGTATTTCAACATGATTTGGAGCTTGTTTTTGAAAAGTGTTTATTTCTGTTTTTCAACATGATTTAGAGCTTGTTTTTGGAAAAGTGTTTATTTCTGTATTCCAATGTTGCAACTTTCTGAAAACCGTCCACAGTGTTACTATCATCCTGATTAAACAGTACTGAAATAAAATTAACTTACAGAGTGCATCAAACATGATTTAGAGCTTGTTTATGGAAAAGTGTTTATTTCTGTATTTCAACATGATTTGGAGCTTGTATTTGAAAAGTGCTTATTTCTGTATTTCAACATGATTTGGAGCTTGTTTTCGAAAAGTGTTTTTTCTGTATTTCAACATGATTTAGAGCTTGTTTTTGGAAAAGTGTTTATTTCTGTATTTCAATGTTGCAACTTGCTGAAAACTGTCCACAGTGTTCCTATCATCCTGATTAAACAGTACTGAAATAAAATTAACTTACAGAGTGCATCAAACATGATTTAGAGCTTGTTTATGGAAAAGTGTTTATTTCTGTATTTCAACATGATTTGGAGCTTGTATTTGAAAAGTGCTTATTTCTGTATTTCAACATGATTTGGAGCTTGTTTTTGAAAAGTGTTTTTTCTGTATTTCAACATGATTTAGAGCTTGTTTTTGGAAAAGTGTTTATTTCTGTATTTCAATGTTGCAACTTGCTGAAAACTGTCCACAGTGTTCCTATCATCCTGATTAAACAGTACTGAAATAAAATTAACTTACAGAGAGCATCAAACATGATTTAGAGCTTGTTTATGGAAAAGTGTTTATTTCTGTATTTCAACATGATTTGGAGCTTGTTTTTGAAAAGTGCTTATTTCTGTATTTCAACATGATTTGGAGCTTGTTTTTGAAAAGTGCTTATTTCTGTATTTCAACATGATTTGGAGCTTGTTTTTGAAAAGTGTTTTTTCTGTATTTCAACATGATTTAGAGCTTGTTTTTGGAAAGTGTTTATTTCTGTATTCCAATGTTGCAACTTGCTGAAAACCGTCCACAGTGTTACTATCATCCTGATTAAACAGTACTGAAATAAAATTAACTTACAGAGTGCATCAAACATGATTTAGAGCTTGTTTATGGAAAAGTGTTTATTTCTGTATTTCAACATGATTTGGAGCTTGTATTTGAAAAGTGCTTATTTCTGTATTTCAACATGATTTGGAGCTTGTTTTCGAAAAGTGTTTTTTCTGTATTTCAACATGATTTAGAGCTTGTTTTTGGAAAAGTGTTTATTTCTGTATTTCAATGTTGCAACTTGCTGAAAACTTTCCACAGTGTTCCTATCATCCTGATTAAACAGTACTGAAATAAAATTAACTTACAGAGTGCATCAAACATGATTTAGAGCTTGTTTATGGAAAAGTGTTTATTTCTGTATTTCAACATGATTTGGAGCTTGTATTTGAAAAGTGCTTATTTCTGTATTTCAACATGATTTGGAGCTTGTTTTTGAAAAGTGTTTTTTTCTGTATTTCAACAAGATTTAGAGCTTGTTTTTGGAAAAGTGTTTATTTCTGTATGTCAATGTTGCAAC